>NC_057795.1:347952309-348068201 GCF_018294505.1 Triticum aestivum | reverse complement strand
CTTCCCCCTTGAGGACTCTTCCCTCTAGGGTTCCCTAGGCGCATGGGCCTCTTGGGGCTGGTGCCCTTGGCCCATGTAGGCCAAGGCACACCCCCTACAGCCCATGTGTCCCCCCGGGGCAGGTGGCCCCACCCGGTGGGCCCCCGGGACCCTTCCGGCGGTCCCGGTACAATACCGATGACCCCGAAACTTGTCCTGATGGCCAAAACAGGACTTCCTATATATAAATCTTTACCTCCGGACCATTCCGGAGCTCCTCGTGACGTCCGGGATCTCATCCGGGACTTCGAACAACATTCAGTAACCACATACAAGCTTCCTTTATAACCCTAGCGTCATCGAACCTTAAGTGTGTAGACCCTACGGGTTCGGGAGACATGCAGACATGACCGAGACGTTCTCCGGTCAATAACCAACAGCGGGATCTGGATACCCATGTTGGCTCCCACATGTTCCACGATGATCTCATCGGATGAACCACGATGTCAAGGACTTAATCAATCCCGTATTCAATTCCCTTTGTCTATCGGTATGTTACTTGCCCGAGATTCGATCGTCGGTATCCAATACCTTGTTCAATCTCGTTACCGGCAAGTCACTTTACTCGTTCCGTAACACATCATCCCGTGATCAACTCCTTGGTCACATTGCGCATATGATGATGTCCTACCGAGTGGGCCCAGAGATACCTCTCCGTTTACACGGAGTGACAAATCCCAGTCTCGATCCGCATAAAACAATAGATACTTTCGGAGATACCTGTAGTGCACCTTTATAGTCACCCAGTTACGTTGTGACGTTTGATACCCCCAAAGCACTCCTACGGTATCCAGGAGTTACACGCTCTCATGGTCGAAGGAAGAGATACTTGACATTGGCAAAGCTCTAGCAAATGAACTACACGATCTTTTGTGCTAGTCTTAGGATTGGGTCTTGTCCATCACATCATTCTCCTAATGATGTGATCCCGTTATCAACGACATCCAATGTCCATAGCCAGGAAACCATGACTATCTGTTGATCACAATGAGCTAGTCAACTAGAGGCTCACTAGGGACATATTGTGGTCTATGTATTCACACGTGTATTACGATTTCCGGATAATACAGTTATAGCATGAATAAAAGACAATTATCATGAACAAGGAAATATAATAATAATACTTTTATTATTGCCTCTAGGGCATATTTCCAACAAACACTTCTTGAAATTTTGTAAGGGATCATCTTATTTACTACCGTCGTCCTAAGTAAACAAGATGCATAATCATAATAAACATCACATGCAATCAAATAGTGACATGATATGGCCAATATCATTTTGCTCCTTTTGATCTTCATCTTCGGGGCTCCATGATCATCATCGTCACCGGCATGACACCATGATCTCCATCATCATGATCTCCATCATCGTGTCTTCATGAAGTTGTCACGCCAACGACTACTTCTACTTCTATGGCTAACGCGTTTAGCAATAAAGTAAAGTAAGTTACATGGCGTTCTTCAATGACACGCAGGTCATACAATAAATTAAGACAACTCCTATGGCTCCTGCCGGTTGTCATACTCATCGACATGCAAGTCGTGAATCCTATTACAAGAACATGATCAATCTCATACATCACATATATCATTCATCACATCCTTTTGGCCATATCACATCACATAGCATACCCTGCAAAAACAAGTTAGACGTCCTCTAATTGTTGTTTGCATGTTTTATGTGGCTGCTATGGGTTTCTAGCAAGAACGTTTCTTACCTACGCAAAACCACAACGTGATATGCCAATTGCTATTTACCCTTCATAAGGACCCTTTTCATCGAATCCGTTCCGACTAAAGTGGGAGAGACTGGCACCCGCTAGCCACCTTATGCACCAAGTGCATGTCAATCGGTGGAACCTGTCTCACGTAAGAGTACGTGTAAGGTCGGTCCAGGCCGCTTCATCCCACAATACCGTCGAAACAAGATTGGACTAGTAACGGTAAGCATATTGAACAACATCAACGCCCACAACTACTTTGTGTTCTACTCGTGCAAAGAATCTACGCAATAGACCTAGCTCATGATGCCACTGTTGGGGAACGTAGCAGAAATTCAAAATTTTCCTACGTGTCACCAAGATCTATCTATGGAGAAACCAGCAACGAGGGGAAGGAGAGTGCATCTACATACCCTTGTAGATCGCTAAGCGGAAGCGTTCAAGAGAACGGGGTTGAAGGAGTCGTACTCGTCGTGATCCAAATCACCGGAGATCCTAGTGCCGAACGGACGGCACCTCCGCGTTCAACACACGTACAGTCCGGTGACGTCTCCCACGCCTTGATCAAGCAAGGAGAGAGGGAGAGGTTGGGGAAGACTCCGTCCAGCAGCAGCACGACGGCGTGGTGGTGGTGGAGGAGCGTGGCAATCCTGCAGGGCTTCGCCAAGCACCACGGGAGAGGAGAACTTGTGAGAGGGGGAGGGCTGCGCCAGAACTTCGTGTATAGCTCCCATGCGCCTCCCCACTATATATAGGGGTGGAGGGGCTGGTTTCTTGCCCTCCAAGTCCATTGGGGCGTTGGCCAAGGTGGGAGGAAAGAAATCTCATTATTTCCTTCCCCACCGATTGTTATCCCCCCTTTTTAGGGATCTTGATCTTATCCCTTCGGGATATGATCTTATTCCTTCTAAGGGGG
Source organism: Triticum aestivum (assembly GCF_018294505.1). NCBI lineage: Eukaryota > Viridiplantae > Streptophyta > Magnoliopsida > Poales > Poaceae > Triticum > Triticum aestivum. Next base: position 348,065,523 of record NC_057795.1, on the reverse strand, counting down.
GATCTTGGTGCGCCTTGACCAGGGGTGTGGGGCCTTTCCCCCACTACCCACGTCCATGTGGGTCCCCCCATGCAGGTGGGCCCCACTCCGGAACCTTCTAGAACCTTCCCGGTACAATACCGAAAAATCCCGAACATTTTCCGGTGGCCAAAATAGGACTTCCCATATATAAATCTTTACCTCCGGACCATTTCGGAACTCCTCGTGACGTCCGGGATCTCATCCGGGACTCCGAACAACATTCGGTAACCACATACAAACTTCCTTTATAACCCTAGCGTCATCGAACCTTAAGTGTGTAGACCCTACGGGTTCGGGAGACATGTAGACATGACCGAGACGTTCTCCAGTCAATAACCAACAGCGGGATCTGGATACCCATGATGGCTCCCACATGTTCCACGATGATCTCATCGGATGAACCACGATGTCAAGGACTTAATCAATCCCGTATTCAATTCCCTTTGTCTATCGGTATGTTACTTGCCCGAGATTCGATCGTCGGTATCCAATACCTTGTTCAATCTCGTTACCGGCAAGTCACTTTACTCGTTCCTTAACACATCATCCCGTGATCAACTCCTTGGTCACATTGCGCATATGATGATGTCCTACCGAGTGGGCCCAGAGATACCTCTCCGTTTACACGGAGTGACAAATCCCAGTCTCGATCCGCATAAAACAATAGATACTTTCGGAGATACCTGTAGTGCACCTTTATAGTCACCCAGTTACGTTGTGACGTTTGATACACCCAAAGCACTCCTACGGTATCCAGGAGTTACACGATCTCATGGTCAAAGGAAGAGATACTTGACATTGGCAAAGCTCTAGCAAATGAACTACACGATCTTTTGTGCTAGTCTTAGGATTGGGTCTTGTCCATCACATCATTCTCCTAATGATGTGATCCCGTTATCAACGACATCTAATGTCCATAGTCAGGAAACCATGACTATCCGTTGATCACAACGAGCTAGTCAACTAGAGGCTCACCAGGGACATATTGTGGTCTATGTATTCACACGTGTATTACGATTTCCGGATAATACAGTTATAGCATGAATAAAAGACAATTATCATGAACAAGGAAATATAATAATAATACTTTTATTATTGCCTCTAGGGCATATTTCCAACAGTCTCCCACTTGCACTAGAGTCAATAATCTAGTTCACATCGCCATGTGATTAACACTCACAGGTCACATCGCCATGTGACTAATACCCAAGAGTTTACTAGAGTCAGTAGTCTAGTTCACATCACTATGTGATTAATACTCAATGAGTTTTATGTTTGATCATGTTGCTTGTGAGAGAGGTTTTAGTCAACGGGTCTGAACCTTTCAGATCCGTGTGTGCTTTACAAATCTCCATGTCATCTCCTAGATGCAGCTACCACGCTCTATTTGGAGCTATTCCAAACAACTATTCTACTTGGAGCTATCCTAAATTATTGCTCCATTATATGTATCCGGTCTCTCTACTTAGAGCTATCCGGATAGGTGTCAAGCTTGCATCGTCGTAACTTTTACGACGAACTCTTTTACCACCTCCATAATCGAGAAAATTCCTTAGTCCACTAGTTACTAAGGATAACTTTGACCGCTGTCCTGTGAGCCATTCTTGGATCACTCTTGTACCCCTTGACTGACTCATGGCAAGGCACACTTCAGGTGCGGTACACAGCATAGCATACTGAGGAGCCTACGTCTTAAGCATAGGGGACGACCTTCGTCCTTTCTCTCTATTCTGCCATGGTCGAGCTTTAAGTCTTAACTTCGTACCTTACAACTCAGGCAAGAACTCCTTCTTTGACTGGTCCATCTTGAACACCTTCAAGATCATGTCAAGGTATGTGCTCATTTGAAAGTATTATTAAGCATTTTGATCTATCCTTATAGATCTTGATGCTCAATGTTCAAGTAGCTTAATCCAGGCTTTCCATTGAAAAACACTTTCAAAATAACCTTATATGCTTTCCAGAAATTCTACGTCATTTCTGATCAACAATATGTCAACAACATATACTCATCAGAAATTCTATAGTGCTCCCACTCACTTCTTTGGAAATACAAGTTTCTCATAAACTTTGTACAAACCCAAAATCTTTGATCATCATCAAAGCATACATTCCAACTCCGAGATGCTTACTCCAGTCCTTTAGAAGGATCGCTAGAGCTAGCATACCTTTTAGCATCCTCAGGATTGACAAAACTTTTCTGATTGTATTGCATACAACCTTTCCTTACGAAAACTAATAAGGAAACTTGTCTTGACATCCATCTGCCAGATTTCATAAATGAAGCTAACGCTAACATGATTCCGACGGACTTTAAGCATCGCTACGAGTGAGAAAATCTCATCGTAGTCAACTCCTTGAACTTGTGAAAAACTTTTCGCCACAAGTCGAGCTTCATGGACGGTGACATTACCATCCACGTTCGTCTTCTTCTTAAAGATCCATTTATCTTAATGGCTTGCCGATCATCGGGCAAGTCCGCCAAAGTCCATGGATCCGTTCTCGGATTTTATGGCCTCGAGCCATTTATCGGAATCCGGGCCCACCATTGCTTCTCCATAGCTCGTAGGTTCATTGTTGTCCAGCAACATGACTTTCAAGACAGGATTACGTACCACTCTGATGTAGTACGTATCCTTGTCATCCCACGAGGTTTGGTAGTGACTTGATCCGAAGTTTCATGATCAATATCATAAGCTTCCACTTCAATTGGTGTAGGTGCCACAGGAACAACTTCCTGTGCTCTGCCACACACTAGTTGAAGAGACGGTTCAATAACCTCATCAAGTTTCCACCATCCTCCCACTCAATTCTTTCGAGAGAAACTTTTCCTCGAGAAAGGACCCGATTCAAGAAACAATCCATATTGCTTTCGGATCTGAATTAGGAGGTATACCCAACTGTTTTGGGTTCTCTATGAAGATGCATTTTATCCGCTTTGGGTTCGAGCTTATCAACCTGAAACTTTTTCATGTAAGCGTCGCAGCCCCAAACTTTTAAGAAACGACAACTTAGGTTTCTCTAAACCATAATTCATACGGTGTCATCTCATCGGAATTACGTGGTGCCCTATTTAAAGTGAATGTGGTTGTCTCTAATGCCTAACCCATGTACGATAGTGGTAATTCGATAAGAGACATCATGGTACGCACCATATCCAATAGGGTGCAACTATGATGTTCGGACACACCATCACATTATGGTGTTCCAGGCGGTATTAATTGCGAAACAATTTCCACAATGTCTTAATTGTGTGCCAAAACTCGTAACTCAGATATTCATCTCTATGATCATATCATAGACATTTTATCCTCTTGTCACAATGATCTGCTTCTAACTTCACACTGAAATTATTTGAACCTTTCAATAATTCAGACTCGTGATTCATCAAGTAAATATACTCAACATCTACTCAAATCATCTGTAAAGTAAGAACATAATGATATTCACTGCATGCCTCAGCACTCATTCGACTGCACACATCAAAATGTGTTACTTCCAACAAGTTGCTATCTTGTTCCATCTTACTGAAAATGAGGCTTTTCAGTCATCTTGCCCATGTGGTATGATTTGCATATCTCAAGTGATTCAAAATCAAGTGAGTCCGAATGATCCATTTGCATGGAGTTTCTTCATGCATATACACCAATAGACATGGTTCGCATGTCTCAAACTTTTCAAAAACGAGTGAGTCCAAAGATCCATCAACATGGAGCTTCTTCATGCGTTTTATACCATTATGACTTACATGGCAGTGCCACAAGTAAGTGGTACTATCATTACTATCTTATATCTTTTGGCATGAAAATGTGTATCACTACGATCGAGATTCAATAAACCATTCAGGTTTAATACTAATCTTGATGGTAGAGGGAGTGTGCGATGCTTGATCATATCAACATTGGAAACACTTCCAACACATATCGTCAGCTCACCTTTAGCTAGTCTCCGTTTGTGCCGTAGCTTTTATTTCGAGTTACTAACACTTAGCAACCGAACCGGTATCCAATACCCAGGTGCTACTAGGAGTACTAGTAAAGTACACATTAACATAATGTATATCCAATATACTTCTATCGACCTTGCCAGCCTTCTCATCTACCAAGTATCAAGGGTAATGCTGCTCCAGTGGTTGTTCCCCTTATTATAGAAGCACTTAGTCTCGGGTTTGGGTTCAACCTTGGGTTTCTTCACTGGAGCAGCAGCTGATTTGCCGTTTCATGAAGTATCCCTTCTTGCCTTGCCCTTCTTGAAACTAGTGGTTTCATCAACCATCAACAATTGATGCTCCTTCTTGATTTCTACTTTCGCGATGTCAAACAACGCGAATACCTCAAGGATCATCATCTCTATCCTTGATATGTTATAGTTCATCACGAAGCTCTAGCAGCTCGGTGGCAATGACTTTGGAGAAACATCACTATCTCATCTGGAAGATTAACTCCCACTTGATTCAAGTGATTGTTGCACTCAGACAATCTGAGCACAAGCTCAACGATTGAGCTTTTCTCCCTTAGTTTGCAGGCTAAGAAAATCGTCGGAGGTCTTATACCTCTTGACGTGGGCACGAGCCTGAAATCCCAATTTCAGCCCTTGAAACATCTCATATGTTCCGTGACGTTTCGAAAACGTCTTTGGTGCCTCTACTTAAACCATTTAACTGAACTATCACGTAGTTATCAAAACGTGTATGTTCGATGTTCGAAACATCCACAAACGACGTTTGGGGTTTAGCACACTAAGCGGTGCATTAAGGACATAAGCTTTCTACTGTTCGCATAATCGCTACTATCAACTTTCAACTATATTTTCTCTAGGAACATATCTAAAACAGTAGAACTAAAGCGCGAGCTACGACATAATTTGCAAAAGGTCTTTTGACTATGTTCAGGATAATTAAGTTCATCTTATGAACTCCCACTTAGATAGACATCCCTCTGGTCATCTAAGTGATCACATGATCCGAGTCAACTAGGCCGTGTCCGATCATCACGTGAGACGGACTAGTCATCATCGGTGAACATCTTCATGTTGATCGTATCTACTATACGACTCATGCTCGACCTTTCGGTCTCTGTGTTCCGAGGCCATGTCTGCACATGCTAGGCTCGTCAAGTTAACCCTAAGTGTTTTCGCTGTGTAAAACTGTCTTACACCCGTTGTATGTGAACGTAAGAATCCATCACACCCGATCATCACGTGGTGCTTAGAAGCGACGAACTGTAGCAACGGTGCACAGTTAGGGGAGAACACTTCTTGAAATTTTTGTATGGGATCATCTTATTTACTACCGTCGTCCTAAGTAAACAAGATGCATAAACATGATAAACATCACATGCAATCAAATAGTGACATGATATGGCCAATATCATTTTGCTCCTTTTGATCTTCATCTTCGGGGCTCCATGATCATCATCGTCACCGGCATGACACCATGATCTCCATCATCATGATCTCCATCATCGTGTCTTCATGAAGTTGTCACGCCAACGACTACTTCTACTTCTATGGCTAACGCGTTTAGCAATAAAGTAAAGTAAGTTACATGGCGTTCTTCAATGACACGCAGGTCATACAAAAAATAAAGACAACTCCTATGGCTCCTGCCGGTTGTCATACTCATCGACGTGCAAGTCGTGAATCCTATTACAAGAACATGATCAATCTCATACATCACATATATCATTCATCACATCCTTTTGGCCATATCACATCACATAGCATACCCTGCAAAAACAAGTTAGACATCCTCTAATTGTTGTTTGCATGTTTTACGTGGCTGCTATGGGTTTCTAGCAAGAACGTTTCTTACCTACGCAAAACCACAACGTGATATGCCAATTGCTATTTACCCTTCATAAGGACCCTTTTCATCGAATCCGTTCCGACTAAAGTGGGAGAGACTGGCACCCGCTAGCCACCTTATGCACCAAGTGCATGTCAATCGGTGGAACCTGTCTCACGTAAGAGTACGTGTAAGGTTGGTCCGGGCCGCTTCATCCCACAATACCGTCGAAACAAGATTGGACTAGTAACGGTAAGCATATTTGAACAACATCAACGCCCACAACTACTTTGTGTTCTACTCGTGCAAAGAATCTACGCAATAGACCTAGCTCATGATGCCACAGTTGGGGAACGTAGCAGAAATTCAAAATTTTCCTACGCGTCACCAAGATCTATCTATGGAGAGACCAGCTACGAGTAGAAGGAGAGTGCATCTACATACCCTTGTAGATCGCTAAGCGGAAGCGTTCAAGTGAACGGGGTTGATGGAGTCGTACTCGTCGTGATTCAAATCACCGATGATCAAGTGCCGAACGGACGGCACCTCCGCGTTCAACACACGTACAGCCCGGTGACGTCTCCCACGCCTTGATCCAGCAAGGAGAGAGGGAGAGGTTGAGGAAGACTCCATCCAACAGCAGCACAACGGCGTGGTGGTGGTGGAGGAGCGTGGCAATCCTGCAGGGCTTCGCCAAGCACCTACGGGAGAGGAGGAGGTGTCACGGGAGGGAGGGAGGCGCCAAGGGCTCAGGTGTGGATGCCCTCCCTCCCCTCCACTATATATAGGGGCAAGGGAGAGGGGGAAGGCGCAGCCTTGCCCCTTACTCCAAGAAAGGGTGCGGCCAAGAGGGGGGGGGGGAGGAGTCCATCCTCCCCAAGGCACCTCGGAGGTGCCTTCCCCCTTGAGGACTCTTCCCTCTAGGGTTCCCTAGGCGCATGGGCCTCTTGGGGCTGGTGCCCTTGGCCCATGTAGGCCAAGGCACACCCCCTACAGCCCATGTGGCCCCCCGGGGCAGGTGGCCCCACCCGGTGGGCCCCCGGGACCCTTTCGGCGGTCCCGGTACAATACCGATGACCCCAAAACTTGTCCCGATGGCCAAAACAGGACTTCCTATATATAAATCTTTACCTCCGGACCATTCCGGAGCTCCTCGTGACGTCCGGGATCTCATCCGGGACTCCGAACAACATTCGGTAACCACATACAAGCTTCCTTTATAACCCTAGCGTCATCGAACCTTAAGTGTGTAGACCCTACGGGTTCGGGAGACATGCAGACATGACCGAGACGTTCTCCGGTCAATAACCAACAGCGGGATCTGGATACCCATGTTGGCTCCCACATGTTCCACGATGATCTCATCGGATGAACCACGATGTCAAGGACTTAATCAATCCCGTATTCAATTCCCTTTGTCTATCGGTATGTTACTTGCCCGAGATTCGATCGTCGGTATCCAATACCTTGTTCAATCTCGTTACCGGCAAGTCACTTTACTCGTTCCGTAACACATCATCCCGTGATCAACTCCTTGGTCACATTGCGCATATGATGATGTCCTACCGAGTGGGCCCAGAGATACCTCTCCGTTTACACGGAGTGACAAATCCCAGTCTCGATCCGCATAAAACAATAGATACTTTCGGAGATACCTGTAGTGCACCTTTATAGTCACCCAGTTACGTTGTGACGTTTGATACACCCAAAGCACTCCTACGGTATCCAGGAGTTACACGATCTCATGGTCAAAGGAAGAGATACTTGACATTGGCAAAGCTCTAGCAAATGAACTACACGATCTTTTGTGCTAGTCTTAGGATTGGGTCTTGTCCATCACATCATTCTCCTAATGATGTGATCCCGTTATCAACGACATCTAATGTCCATAGTCAGGAAACCATGACTATCCGTTGATCACAACGAGCTAGTCAACTAGAGGCTCACCAGGGACATATTGTGGTCTATGTATTCACACGTGTATTACGGTTTCCGGATAATACAGTTATAGCATGAATAAAAGACAATTATCATGAACAAGGAAATATAATAATAATACTTTTATTATTGCCTCTAGGGCATATTTCCAACATCATAGTCCTCCTCGATAATATTGTAGCGGTGCTTAGGCGAAGCCCTGCGACGGTAGAACATCAACATCGTCACCACGTCATTGTGCTGACGGAACTCTCCCTCAACACTCGGCTGGATCGGAGTTCGAGGGACGTCATCGAGCTGAACGTGTGCTAGAACTCGGGGGTGTCGTGCTTTCGATGCTTGATCGGTCGGGCCGTGAAGACGTACGACTACATCAACCGTGTTGTTCTAATGCTTCCGCTTTCGGTCTACGAGGGTACATGGACGACACTCTCCCCTCTCGTTGCTATGCATCACCATGATCTTGCGTGTGCGTAGGAATTTTTTTGAAATTACTACGTCCCCCAACAGTGGCATCCGAGCCAGGTTTTATGCGTAGATGTTATATGCACGAGTAGAACACAAGGGAGTTGTGGACGATACAAGTCATACTATTTACCAGCATATCATACTTTGGTTCGGCGGTATTGTTGGATGAAGTGGCCCGGACCGACATTACGCGTACGCTTACGCGAGACTGGTTCTACCGTGCCTTTTGGGCAAGATGACTAAAACTCCGTTCTTCGGAACAATGGAACGAGCAACTGATTTATTGGAAATAATACATACCGATGTATGCGATCCAATGAGTGTTGATGCTCATGGCAAGTATCGTTATTTTTCTAACCTTCATAGATGATTTGAGCAGATATGGGTATATCTACTTAATGAAACACAAGTCTGAAACATTTGAAAGGTTCAAAGAATTTTGGAGTGAAGTGGAGAATCATCGTAACAAGAAAATAAAGTTTCTACGAAGTGACCGTGGAGGAGAATATTTGAGTTACGAGTTTGGCCTTCATATAATACAATGTGGAATAGTTTCACCGCTCACGCCACCTGGAACACCGCAACGTTATGGTGTGTCCGAACGTCATAACTGCACTTTATTGGATATGGTGCGATCTATAATGTATCTTACCGATTTACCACTATTGTTTTGGGGTTATGCATTAGAGACAGCTGCATTCACTTTAAATAGGGCACCATTCAAATCCGTTGAGACGACACCTTATGAACTGTGGTTTGGCAAGAAACCAAAGTTGTCATTTCTTAAAGTTTGGGGCTGCGATGCTTATGTGAAAAAGTTTCAACCTGATAAGCTCGAACCCAAATCGGAGAAGTGCGTCTTCATAGAATACCCAAAGGAAACTATTGGGTACACCTTCTATCACAGATTCGAAGGCAAGATATTCGTTGCTAAAATGGATCCTTTCTAGAGAAGGAGTTTCTCTTGAAAGAAGTGAGTGGGAGGAAAGTAGAACTTGATGAGGTAATTGTACCTTCTCCCGGATTGGAAAGTAGTTCATCACAGAAATCAGTTCCAGCGATTGCTACACCAATTAGTGAGGAAGCTAATGATGATGATCATGAAGCTTCAAATCAAGTTACTACAGAACCTCGTAGGTCTTCCAGAGTATGGTCCGCACCAGTGTGGTACATTAATCCTATTATGGAAGTCATGTTACTAGACCATGATAAACCTATGAACTATGAGGAAGCGATGATGAGCCCAGATTCCGCGAAATGGCTTGAGGCCATGAAATCTGAGATGGGATCCATGTATGAGAACAAAGTATGGACTTTGATTGACTTGCCCGATTGGTGAATCATTAAGAATAAATGGATCTTCAAGAGGAAGACAGACACTGATAAGTAGTGTTATTATCTATAAAGCTCGACTCGTCGCAAAAAGTTTTTCGACAAGTTCAAGGTGTTGAATACGATGATATTTTCTCACTCGTATCGATGCTTAAGTCTGTCCGAATCATGTTAGCAATTGCCACATTTTATGAAATCTGGCAAATGGATGTCAAAACTGCATTCCTTGATGGATTTATTAATGAAGAGTTGTATATGATGCAACCAGAAGGTTTTGTCAATCCTAAAGGCGCTACCAAAAAGTACAAGCTCCAGCGAACCATATATGGACTAGTGCAAACATCTCGGAGTTGGAATATACGCTTTGATGAGTTGATCAAAACATATGGTTTTATACAGACTTTTGGAGAAGCCTATATTTACAAGAAAGTGAGTGGGAGCTCCGTAGCATTTCTAAATACTATATGTAGATGACATATTATTGATCGGACATGATATAGAATTTCTGGATAGCATAAAAGGATACTTGAATAAGAGTTTTTCAAAGAAAGAACTCGGTGAGGCTGCTTACATATTGGGCATCAAGATCTATAAGATAGATCAAGACGCTTGATAAGATTTTTCAATGAGTATATACCTTGGCAAGTTTTGGAATAGTTCAAAATGGATCAGTCAAAGAAGGAATTCTTGTCTGTATTACAAGGTGTAAAGTTGAGTAAGACTCAAAACCCGACCATTGCAAAAAATAGAAATAGAATGAAAAGTCATTCCCTATGCCTCAGTCATAGGTTCTATAAAGTATGCTATGCTGTGTATCAGACCTATTGTATACATTGCTCTGAGTTTAGCAAAGGAGTACAATTTTGATCAAAGAGTAGATCACTGGACAGTGGTCAAGAATATCCTTAGTAAGGACTAAGGAAATATTTCTCGATTATGGAGGTGATAAAAGAGCCCATCGTAAAGAGTTACATTGGTGCAAGCTTTTACACCAATCCAGATGACTCTAAGTCTCAATCTGGATACATATTGAAAGTGGGAGCAATTAGCTAGAGTAGCTCCGTGAAAAGCATTGTAGACATAGAATATTTGCAAAATACATACGGCTCTAAATGTGACAGACCCGTTGACTAAACTTCTCTCACGAGCAAAACATGATCATACCTTAGTACTCTTTGGGTGTTAATCACTTAGCGATGTGAACTAGATTATTGACTCTAGTAAACCTTTTGGGTGTTGATCACATGACGATGTGAACTATGGGTATTAATCATATACAGATATGAATATTGGTGTTAAATCACATGATGATGTGAACTAGATTATTGACTCTAGTGCAAGTGGGAGACTGAAGGAAACATGCCCTAGAGGCAATAATAAATTTATTATTTATTTCCTTATATCATGATAAATGTTTATTATTCATGCTAGAATTGTATTAACCGGAAACATAATACATGTGTGAATACATAGACAAACAGAGTGTCACTAGTATGCCTCTACTTGACTAGCTCGTGGATCAAAGATGGTTAAGTTTCCTAACCATAGACATGATTTGTCATTTGATTAATGGGATCACATCATTAGGAAAATGATGTGATTGACTTGACCCATTCCGTTAGCTTAGCACTTGATCATGTAGTATGTTGCTATTGCTTTCTTCATGACTTATACATGTTCCTATGACTATGAGATTATGTAACTCCCGTTTACTGGAGGAACAGTTTGTGTGCTACCAAATGTCACAATGTAACTGGGTGATTATAAAGGGGATCTACAGGTGTCTCCAAAGGTAGTTGTTGAGTTGACATATTTCGAGATTAGGATTTGTCACTCTGATTGTCGGAGAGGTATCTCTGGGCCCTTTCGGTAATGCACATAACTATAAGCCTTGCAAGCAATATAGCTAATGAGTTAGTTACGGGATTATGCATTACGTAACGAGTAAAGAGACTTGACGGTACGTGATTGAACTAGGTATTGAGATACCGACGATCGAATCTCGGGTAAGTAACATACCGATGACAAAGGGAACAACCTATGTTGTTATGCGGTTTGACCGATAAAGATCTTCATAGAATATATGGGAGCCAATATGAGCATCTAGGTTCTGCTATTGGTTATTGACCGGAGACGTGTCTCGGTCATGTCTACATAGTTCTCGAACCCGTAGGGTCCGCACGCTTAAAGTTCGATGACGGTTATATCATGAGTTTATGTGTTTTGATGTACCGAAGGAGTTTGGGAGTTTGGAGTCCCGGATGAGATCGGGGACATGACGAAGAGTCTCGAAATGGTCGAGACGTAAAGATCGATATATTGGACGACTATATTCGGACATCGGAAAGGTTCCGAGTGATTCGGGTATTTTTCGGAGTACCGGAGAGTTACGGGAATTCATATTGGGCCTTAATGGGCCATACGGGAAAGGAGAGAAAGGCCCCAAAGGGTGGCCGCACCCCTCCCCATGGACTAGTCTGAATTGGACTAGGGAGGGGGGGCACCCCCTTCCTTCCTTCTCCTTCTCCCTTCCATTCTCCTACTCCCACAAGGAAAGGAGGAGTCCTACTCCCGGTGGGAGTAGGACTCCCCCCTTGGCGCGCCCTCCTCCTAGGCTGGCCGCCTCCCCCCTTGCTCCTTTATATACGGGGACAGGGGAGCACGTCTAGAAACAACATTAGATCTTTGATCTCTTAGCCGTGTGCGGTGCCCCCCTCCACCATAGTCCTCAATAATATTGTAGCGGTGCTTAGGCGAAGCCCTGCGACGGTAGAACATCAACATCGTCACCACGTCGTCGTGCTGACAAAACTCTCCCTCGACACTCGGTTGGATCGGAGTTCGAGGGACGTCATCGAGCTGAACGTGTGCTAGAACTCGGATGTGCCGTGCTTTCGGTGCTTGATCAGTCGGGCCGTGAAGACGTACGACTACATCAACCGCGTTGTTTTAACGCTTCCGCTTTTGGTCTACCAGGGTACGTGGACGACACTCTCCCCTCTCGTTGCTATGCATCACCATGATCTCGCATGTGCGTAGGATTTTTTTTGAAATTACTATGTTCCCCAACAGTGGCATCCGAGCCAGGTTTTATGCGTAGATGTTATATGCACGAGTAGAACACAAGGGAGTTGTGGGCGATACAAGTCATACTGCTTACCAGCATGTCATACGTTGGTTCAGCGGTATTGTTGGATGAAGCGGCCCAGACCGACATTACGCGTACGCTTACGCGAGACTGGTTCTACCGACGTGCTTCGCACACAGGTGGCTGGCGGGTGTCCATTTCTCCAAGTTTAGTTGAACCGAGTGTGGCTACGCCCAGTCCTTGAGAAGGTTAAAACAACACTAACTTGATTAAATATCGTTGTGGTTTTTATGTTTAGGTAAGAACGGTTCTTGCTCAGCCCGTAGCAGCCACGTAAAACTTGCAACAACAAAGTAGAGGACGTCTAACTTGTTTTTGCAGGGCATGTTGTGATGTGATATGGTCAAGACGTGATGAGATATAAGTTGTTGTATGAGATGATCATGTTTTGTTGAAGTTATTGGCAACTGGCAGAAGCCTTATGGTTGTCTCTTTATTGCATAAGATGCAAGCGCCAAATAATTGCTTTACTTTATCGCTATACGATAGCAATAGTTGCAAGAGCAATAGTTGGTGATACGACCATGTGACGACACATTGATATAGATCAAGATGATGGAGATCATGGTGTCGTGCCGGTGACGATAGAGATAATGACAGTACTTTGGAGATGGAAATCAAAGGCACAAGATGATCATGGCCATATCATGTCACATATTTTGATTGCATATGATGTTTATCTTTTATACATCTTATTTTGCTTAGTTCGGCGGTAGCTTTATAAGATGATCTCTCAGTAAATTTCAAGGTATAAGTGTTCTCCCTGAGGATGCACCGTTGCGAAAGTTCTCCGTGCTGAGACACCACGTGATGATCGGGTGTGGTAGGCTCTACGTTCAAATACAACGGGTGCAAAATAGTTGCACACACGGAATACTCAGGTTAAACTTGACGAGCCTAGCATATACAGATATGGCCTCGGAACACTGAGACCGAAAGGTCGAGTGTGAATCATATAGTAGATATGATCAACATAGTGATGTTCACCATTGAAATCTACTCCATCTCACGTGATGATCGGACATGGTTTAGTTGATTTGGATCACGTGATCGCTAAGATGATTAGAGAGATGTCTATCTAAGTGGGAGTTCTTAAGTAATATGATTAATTTAACTTTAATTTATCATGAACTTAGTCATGATAGTATTTTGCAAATTATGTTGTAGATCAATAGCTCGCGTTGTTGCTTCCCTATGTTTATTTTTGATATGTTCCTAAGAGAAATACTATGTTGAAAGATGCTAGTAGCAATGGTGTGGATTGGATCCATGATCTGAGGTTTATCCTCATTGCTGCACAGAAGAATTATGTCCTTGATGCACCGCTAGGTGACAGACCTATTGCAAGAGCAGATGCAGACGTTATGAACGTTTGGCTAGCTCAATATGATGACTACTTGATAGTTTAGTGCACCATGCTTAACGGCTTAGAATCAGGACTTCAAAGACGTTTTGAACGTCATGGACCATATGAGATGTTCCAGGAGTTGAAGTTAATATTTCAAGCAAATACCCGAGTTGAGAGATATGAAGTCTCCAACAAGTTCTATAGCTAAAAGATGGAGGAGAATCGCTCAACTAGTGAGCATGTGCTCAGATTGTCTGGGTACTACAATCGCTTGAATCAAGTGGGAGTTAATCTTCCAGATAAGATAGTGATTGACAGAGTTCTCTAGTCACCATCACCAAGTTACTAGAACTTCGTGATGAACTATAGTATGCAAGGGATGACAAAAATGATTCCCGAGCTCTTCGTGATGCTAAAATCAACGAAGGTAGAAATCAAGAAAGAGCATCGAGTGTTGATGATTGACGAGACCACTAGTTTCAAGAATAGGGCAAAGGGAAAGAAAGGGAACTTCATGTAGAATCGCAAGCAAGTTGTCACTCCCGTGAAGAAGCCCAAAGCTGGACCAAAGCCTGAAACTGAGTGCTTCTACTGCAAAGGAAATGGTCAGTGGAAGCGGAAATGCCCTGAATATTTGGTAGATAAGAAGGATGGAAAGTGAACAAGGGTATATTTGATATACAGGTTATTGATGTGTACCTTACTAGTGTTTATAGTAGACCCTGAGTATTTGATACTTGTTCGGTTGCTAAAAATTAGTAACTCGAAACAAGAGATACAGAATAAACAAAGACTAGTTGAGGGTGAAGTGACGATGAGTGTTGGAAATAGTTCCAAGATTGATATGATCATCATCGCACACTCCCTATACTTTCGGGATTAGTGCTAAACCTAAATAAATGTTATTTGGCGTTTGTGTTGAGCGTGAATATGATTTTATCATGTTTATTGCAATACAGTTATTCATTTAAAGTCAGAGAATAATTGTTGTTTTGTTTACATGAATAAAACCTTCAATGGTCATACACCCAATGAAAATAGTTTGTTGGATCTCGATCATAGTGATACACATATTCATAATAATGATGCCAAAAGATGCAAAGTTAATAATGATAGTGCAACTTATTTGTGGCACTGCCGTTTGGGTCATATCGGTGTAAAGCGCATGAAGAAACTCCATAAAGATGGATTTTCGGAATCACTTGGTTATGAATCATTTGATGCTTGCAAACCGTGCCTTTTGGGCAAGATGACTAAAACTCCGTTCTTCGGAACGATGGAATGAGCTACTGATTTATTGGAAATAATACATACCGATGTATGCGATCCAATGAGTGTTGATGCTCATGGCAAGTATCGTTATTTTTCTAACCTTCACAGATGATTTGAGCAGATATGGGTATATCTACTTAATGAAACACAAGTCTGAAACATTTGAATGGTTCAAAGAATTTCAGAGTGAAGTGGAGAATCATCGTAAAAAGAAAATAAAGTTTCTACGATCTGATCATGGAGGAGAATATTTGAGTTACGAGTTTGGCCTTCATATAATACAATGTGGAATAGTTTTACAGCTCACGCCACCTGGAACACCGCAACATTATGGTGTGCCCGAACATCGTAACCGCGCTTTATTGGATATGGTGCGATCTATGATGTATCTTACCGATTTACCACTATCGTTTTGGGGTTATGCATTAGAGACAGCTGCATTCACTTTAAATAGGGCACCATCAAAATCCGTTGAGATGGCACCTTATGAACTGTGGTTTGGCAAGAAACCAAAGTTGTCGTTTCTTAAAGTTTGGGGCTGCGATGCTTATGTGAAAAAGTTTCAACCTGATAAGCTTGAACCCAAATCGGAGAAGTGCGTCTTCATAGAATACCCAAAGGAAACTATTGGGTACACCTTCTATCACAGATCCGAAGGCAAGATATTCGTTGCTAAAATGGATCCTTTCTAGAGAAGGAGTTTCTCTTGAAAGAAGTGAGTGGGAGGAAAGTAGAACTTGATGAGGTAATTGTACCTTCTCGGGTAGGGGGTCCCGAACTGTGCGTCTAGGCGGATGGTAACAGGAGACAAGGGACACGATGTTTTTACCCAGGTTCGGGCCCTCTCGATGGAGGTAAAACCCTACTCCTGCTTGATTGATATTGATGATATGGGTAGTACAAGAGTGGATCTACCACGAGATCAAGGAGGCTAAACCCTAGAAGCTAGCCTATGGTATGATTGTTGTAATGGTTGTTCGTCCTACGGACTAAAACCCTCCGGTTTATATAGACACCGGAGAGGGCTAGGGTTACACAGAGTCGGTTACAATGGTAGGAGATCTACATATCCGTATTGCCAAGCTTGCTTTCCACGCCAAGGAAAGTCCCATACGGACACGGGACGAAGTCTTCAATCTTGTATCTTCATAGTCTTGGAGTCCGGCCAATGATAGTCCGGCTATCCGGACACCCCCTAGTCCAGGACTCCCTCAGTAGCCCCTGAACCAGGCTCCAATGACGATGAGTCCGGCGCGCATATTGTTCGGCATTGCAAGGAGGGTTCCTCCTCCAAATAATTCATAGAAGATTGTGAACACCAGGATAGTGTCTGGCTCTGCAAAATAAATTCCACATACCACCGTAGAGAGAATAATATGTACACAAGTTCAATCTGCTGATGTATGTTGTGGCATGACGTCACACCACCTCCAAGCCTTTACTTGAATCGTTTTTATTATACCACCTCAGCGCGTTTAGCGAAGCGGTTACCTTGGCATGTCTTGTCGAAGCAGAGATCGTGTTCCCCTTATTCCGGGATTCCCATCAATACGGACGTGGGTAACCCAACCGTGCCCATTGCCACGCCCCCTCTATCGAAGGTGAGTTCCAAACGGTCACGGGGATGGCTCTTGGTATTCTCCCTCTTTATAATAAGACCAAGGCTCGTTTCTTTTCTTCAATCCTCAATCGAATCTGCCCCTCGCCCCGAGTTCCAACACCCAGAGCCCCAGATTCGAGCACTTCGGACTTTCAACAATGTCCGGCTCCGACCTACAGGGCCGGTGGATGCCCTCCTCCATCACGGAAGAGGACGTGCTAAAGCTGAGAGAAGCTAGGTACCTGACCTGCGAGATTTCGCATAGGTTGCCCGCCAAAGGGCAAGTCATTCCTACTCCCGAGCCCGGCGAGAGCGTCGTGTTTGTGTCCCACCTCCGTCGGGGTTTAGGCTTCCCGATGGATCCTTTTGTGAGAGGGCCCATGTTTTACTATGGGTTGGAATTCCATGACCTGGCTCCGGAGTCCATCCTCCACATCTCATCATTCATTGTCGTCTGCGAGGCCTTCCTCCGCACTACCCCTCACTTAGGTTTGTGGCTCAAAACCTTCAACATGGAGCCGAAGATGATCGAGGGGCCTCAAGCAGAGTGCGGCGGGGCGGTTGTAAGTAGGAGGGCTGATGCTCCATGGCCCGAGGGCTCTTTCCAAGAGGAGCTCGGCTTGTGGCAACAGGAGTTGTTCTATATTACCGCTCCCAGGGGCAGCAGGCAGAAGCCATCGCCCATCTTTCGCCCGGGCCCTCCACAGCGGCTGATGTCATGGGTCAACCAAGGGCTCAACTGGGGGCCGTCAAAGGACGTACCCCTATTGCAGGGCCGGATTCGAGACCTCCAAGAGAGGGAGATCAATCTGGTCGTAGTGATGCAGGTTATGCTGATTCGGCGTCTTCTGCCCTGCAAACGTCGCCCCCTCCGCCTGTGGGAATTCAATCCAGAGGGGTCACGAGCTCTCCAACACTTCATGGGTACGACACCCGTGGAGATGTATAAATTGTTCTTCGGATCACAAGAAGTGTGTCCGGAATTGACCGAGGATGCCGGCCTAAGCTGCAATCGCCCGGATGCTCAGGTAAGTAGCCCTGTGTCCGGACACACCGTTTGTTTGTGCCTTCTTGAATTTGCCTTTTAACCAATCGTCCCTTGAATAGGAGTGGATAGCGCAAGCGAAACTGATACGGTGTCCGGCCCCCCTCCCGGAGACCGCGCCGGATCCCGTGCTGGTCAGGATGCTGGAGGTTGCGCCTTCAGAGGAAGGCGAAGGGGAAAACAGAGAAACCACCGCCTCTACCAAGGAGGCTTTTAAGAAAGGGGGGATCGAGATTCCCTCCTTCCAAGGGGAGAAGAGGACCGCTTCCGAAAACCCGGAGGCCAAGGCCTCGAAGCGGGGGAAGAGATCTTCACCAGAGGGTCCTGCATCTGGGGAGGCCCCGGCCGCACTATCTCCCCTAAGGAATCAGCCCTCCAGCGAGCCGTAAGTAGAAAAAGGGGAGTTTTGTAATAAGGGACATCCCTATTTTTGCTTCTGAGGATAACCGAAGTTTTTACCTTGTAGTTCGGATCTCCGTCCTTCTCAGATGAGCTCGTGTTCGGGGGACCTTCGTCCGGAGATGATGGAGAGCGAGATGCCTCCATCTGCCGCACCGTCAGGTGGGGCGGACGACCCTGAGGTGTCATCACGGAGGGTATCCCCGAGTCCGGCAGGGCTGGAGAGTTCAGCACCAACTGGTGTACGGCCAGGGGAGCTGAAGGATCTGCTTGAGAGGGCGTCTATCTCAGAAGGTCACAGTACATTGATGAGTATGGTGATTGGAAGAATTTCATCCGCCGAAGGCGGGTTGCATGATGCCGTCAAAAGTTTGCTGGCGGGGTTTGAGGTACGTAAAAATGATCATACCTTTTGATAGTTTTGCACATAAAGCGTGCCCTGTATAGATAGTAGCCCCTGAGACTCGGTATGTTGTCGAAAGTGACAGCGTGCCGACGATCATAATCTCAGGTATTAATTCTCGCCTTTCCTACACAGGTGGCGGATAGTCCGGTGGCCAACCGGACTGATGGAGTTGCTGAACTAAAGCGGCAACTCGACGTTGCGGATGCGGACATCGCGCTGGTCAATAAACGACTTGACGAGTCGCAAGGTAGGTTGTTTCTCTGTGGTCACCTAGTAATGGAGCTGGTGCTCACTCCTTACAACATGTGTGCTTAATGCAGATGGTGCCGCTGCTGTGGAGGACCTTCGAGCAGAGCTTGCTCGAGCCAAGGAGCAGGCCAGAAGGAGTGATGTGGCTGCCTCGAAGGCGGCCGAAGAGCTAGAAGCCAAAAGGGCTGCTCACTGCCGAAGCAGGGGGGAGATGGCCGTGAAGCTGAAAGATGTTACCGACCGCTATGAGGTTCTTGAAAAAGAACGCCGAGCGGAGCAAGAAGACCTGAAGAAGGCCACCGCCGAAGCCAAGGATGCCCGTTCTGCAATGAGGACTATAAAGGAGGAGCTGCACCAGGCCGGAGATATTGCAGCTCGCAAGCCCTTTCTGCTGCACAGGAGGTTCACAGATCCGAAGTATGCTCAGCTTGGCCAGCTTTGGGGTCCGGAGGATCCTTATATGGATTTAGCAGCGAGTGCGGCAGATGCTGTTGTGCACTTCCGAAGTCAAAAGGATCACGAGACAGAAGAGCTTTTTTGGTCTCAATTCCACAGTCCAGAGCGTTCACTTACGTTGACCGATCGGTTGGCTGAGTGGGCTGAGCTGAATAGATTGTCCAGACTTGCCATGACGGATATCGTGGCTCATGTCTGGTCGGATAGGCCCAAGCCGAAGAGTTATTTTGGCTTATTGCAGCAATTCCTCGGGGCGGCACCGCATATCAAGGCGATGAAGCGGTCGGCCTGCATAGAGGGTGCACGGATGGCCCTCGCCCGTGTGAAGACATACTGGACGGAGATGGATGCCATCGATGTTGCAACCCGGGGTTCGAACGAGAGCCGGTTACCCGCCGAGCATTATTTTGGGGAAGTTCTGCGGGGTGCTCGTATAATAGAGTCGCAGTGCTAAAAAAATGTCATGTTCAAATGATCTTTATGGTTTGTAAAATGATATTCATAATATAAGTGATTTTTATACTTGTGCGTTCAAGTATTGAAATATCTCCTGTGCGGCCGTTAATGTATACTTGTGTATAACCTGAAAGATGGCAGTCTTCGGCTTCAGCCCCCACGCACATGGTGCGGGGGTGTTTGCAAAATAGCGCATTTTCACACTTAATCCAGTGTCTTGGTCCTATGAAGGAGGTGGTAGCGTAGCAAACGAGGCAACCGGACTATGATGCTTTATCACTTTCACTTAGCCATAGGAGTTCGAAGGTGGGGCTACGATATAGCCCCTAGGGGCACCGCGCTCTCCGAATTCGGGGCGCGTATGTGCCTGACCGGGAAACGGTCCTTCGTCAAAGCGGAGGAATTCTAAACATTCCGATAGTCGATCGAGTGGTTGACCAGTCTCTCGCTGTATCATGACAGTCAGTTTTCGGCTTTCTCTACTGAGGTGCTCGCCCGGCCGAACCGGGGCACAATCGCAGTAGTTCTCCTGGTGCCGCGTTAGCCGATGATACGGAACGTAAGGCAGCAAAACACAGGAGCCGGGCAAACCCAACATTTGACCAAAGACATGATTCGGAGCTGATGCATATAAGGCCTAACTCGAGACGCCGAACACTCCCTAAGGTATTCGGTCTTTATGATAACGGGTAGAACAATGCCCTAAACCCCTAGTGTCCAGGTACAGGCTAAAATTTCTGACGCGACCGATGCCAAAACGGCTGCCTCCTCGTCGGTTATGGTGAAAAACCGGTGGATGTGAATCAACAAGAGACAGTAAGAAAGGTTTACGCAGGGTCTTAATCTGAAAAGAATCCTTGCCACGGGTCCCTGCTGCATGTCTGCACCTGTGTCTCCATTGTGCCGTATCCTGGACGGGTGTACACATTGTTCATCTGTAAAACAGAGGAACTTAGTTTGAAAAGAAATCGTGCAAAAAATGTATTAAAAACGAAGTATGAATGAATGAATAAAGTTGAGCTTTTATTGGCTCTTTATTGCTCATACGCACAGCCCCTTGTGAAGGGGTGTGCGGCTAGGGAGCCCCTAGTTTATTTATGCCGGACTCGCCTAGCCGTGCCCGGGGTCTAGAACGACCTTTTAATGAGATGATGCCGTGTGGACCGGGCATTTTAAGTGTAAGAGACGCGTAGTGCGGTATTGCATTAAAGCGGACAAAAGCTTCACGTCCCAATAGTGCTTGATGGCTACTTTTGAATGGGGCGACATGAAAGATTAGCTTTTCGCGACGGAAGTTGTCGGGTGATCTGAACACAACTTCTAGTAGTAAGGAGCCCGTGCACTTGACGTAAGGGCCTGGCGTCACTACTTTGAAGGAACTGCGGCTATGGCAAATTTTAGTAGGGTCTATCCCCAACTTGCGGATTGTGTCCGGATATAGCAGGTTTAAATCGCTGCCGCCATCCATTAGAACTTGTGTAAATTGTAGTCCGTCGATTATAGGATCCAATATCAGAGCAGTCCATCCTGTGTTTCGAATACTTCCGGAATAGTCCAGGTGGTCGAAAGTAATTGGTTTTGACATCCAATCTCGGGGTTCCGCTGGGGTGGACCGTGCGACACGTACTTTAGCGGGTGCCGCACTATTGTTCCGTATTATCACATGAAGTGAGTTTACTGTTTTGACTTCTTGTGGGAAAGTCTTTTGTTTTTCGGCGCTCTGCTGGTGGGGTTCGTCGTCATCCTCGCTTGGCGCGTCGAGCCCCTTGTGTTCGGCGTTGAGCCGACCGAACTGTTTGAAGACCCAACAATCTCAGTGGGTGTGGTTTGCAGGCTTCCCGGGGTACTGTGGATTTGACATATCCGATCCAAAATTTTGTTTAGGTTGGATAGCTCGTCACTGTTGTCCTTAAGAGGCAGTGTTTTGTTGTTCATCCGCGAGCTTTTGAATTCGGCGTTGACCGCCATGTTCTTTGGGCTCTTTTCTTTATTTCGGCGCTGGTCCTTTCTACGCCGTGATTTTCCGTTTCCATCTCTGATCTCGGATGTACTCGGGTCGCTGGTGCTGCATCTTGCTAGCCAGCTATCTTCTCCCGCGCAAAAGCGGGTCATGAGGCTTGTTAGCGCGACCATTGTTCTTGGCTTTTCCTGGCTGAGGTGTCTGGCGAGCCATTCGTCTCGGACGTTATGTTTAAAAGCTGCTAAGGCTTCAGCGTCCGGACAGTCGACTATTTGGTTCTTTTTGGTGAGGAACCTGTTCTAGAATTTGCGCGCTGACTCTCCGGGCTGTTGGGTTATGTGACTTAAATCGTCTGCATCCGGAGGGCGGACATAAGTCCCCTGAAAATTTGCTCTAAACGCGTCCTCGAGCTCTTCCCAACTTCCAATGGTATTTTTTGGGAGGCTTTTGAGCCAATGCCGAGCTGGCCCTTTGAGCTTGAGGGGTAGATATTTTATGGCGTGGAGATCGTCTCCTCTAGCCATATGTATGTGCAGGATGTAATCCTCAATCCAGACTCCGGGGTCTGTTGTTCCGTCGTATGCCTCTATGTTTACGGGCTTGAACCCCGCTGGAAATTCATGATCCAGCACCTCATCGGTGAAACATAGTGGGTGTGCGGCGCCCCTGTATTTAGGTGTGCCGTTGTCTTCGAACACTCGGCGTGT
The DNA here is from genome assembly GCF_018294505.1 of Triticum aestivum. NCBI lineage: Eukaryota > Viridiplantae > Streptophyta > Magnoliopsida > Poales > Poaceae > Triticum > Triticum aestivum. The sequence continues at coordinate 348,042,933 of NC_057795.1, read as the reverse complement.
TGTGTTGCTTCCTGGGGCCCTCTTCTTTGGCCCATAAATGGACCTGACCGGGCCATCTGTTTTGCGAGGATCATGTGCCAGCTTGTGTGCGGTGCCGCTTGCCGCTCTTGGCCTGTCATCTGGTCGTCTATCCGGCCAGGCGGCCTCTTTGCTTTTTGATTGTGGGGGCTCTACGGCCTCTTCGTCGAATTCGGGCAGCAGCTTGCGCTTCGGGTAGCTCTTTGTTTGGTGGCTATTGCCATGTTTGTCCGCGGTCTTGAGTACTTTGCTCCACCTCATTCTGAGTATGTCTTCCGCTGTTTTGAGCTTCCGTTTCTCCTTCTTCAAACTTCATGCAGTGGCGACAAGACTTTTTTGAAGGTTCTTATGCTCCGGTGGTGTGTCCGGCGTGAGATCGTCCGGACTGTTGTTTTCGCCGAGGATGGGTTGATTGTCTGACTCATCCTGTTCGGATGGTTTGCCCTGCTCTACGGCTGGGTCATTATGGGTGCTGTTGTTATCGAGGCGGGACTTGGGGCGGCGCTTGCGTCGCCGTTTTGGTTGTTTTTCGGGGGAATTATCCTTCGCCACGTCCCGTTGTTCCTCGTTATCGCTCCCTTTTGGGGTGTCCACCATATATATATCATGAGTTGAGGTGGCTTTCCAGTGCCCGGTAGGCGCTGGTTCTTGGTCGTCTCCGGCGTCGTTGTCCATGCCGTCGATGTCTTCGGAGTCGTGGTCTAGCATGTCGGTTAAACTGTCGACAGTGGCTACAAAATGGGTGGTGGGTGGGTTTTGAATTTCTTCGTCGTCCGCATCCCAACCGTCTTGACCGCAGTCCGGCCAGGGCTCTCCTGATAACGAGAGGTACTTTAGCGAATTCAGGATGTCGCCAAAGGGTGAGTGCTGAAAGATGTCCGCAGCGGTGAACTCCATGATCGACGCCCAATCGGATTCGATTGGCAGGGGCGCAGGAGGTTCGGAGTCTGGCGAGGAGTCCGGCACCTCGGAGTCACGGGCTTTACAAGGGACAAGGTCAGCATTCGGCTCCATCGCCGTAGAGGTTGCAGCCCCCGAGGCGGTGTCCAACCACCCGTCCTCGATCTGCGAGGTCGGCTTCGAATTAAGGATTGGAGCGGACTCATGTGCGGCCTCCAGGGCACTGTCCGGTAGTAGAGCTAAATCGTGCCCATTGTGACAGTGCGGCGCGCTCGGCTGTGGCTCGAATCCATCGAATATCAAGTCTCCGCGGATGTCAGCCGTGAAGTTTAGGCTTCCAAATCTGACCTGATGGCCAGGGGCGTAGCTTTCGATCTGCTCCAGATGGCCAAGCGAATTGGCCTGCAGTGCAAAGCCGCCGAACACGAAGTCTGTCCGGGGAGAAAAGTCTCACCCTGGACTGTGTCATTGTTGATGATCGAAGGAGCCATCAAGCCTATCGGTGACGACACAGAGGAACTCTCAATGAAAGCACCAATGTCGGTGTCAAAACCGGCGGATCTCGGGTAGGGGGTCCCGAACTGTGCGTCTAGGCGGATGGTAACAGGAGACAAGGGACACGATGTTTTTACCCAGGTTCGGGCCCTCTCGATGGAGGTAAAACCCTACTCCTGCTTGATTGATATTGATGATATGGGTAGTACAAGAGTGGGTCTACCACGAGATCAAGGAGGCTAAACCCTAGAAGCTAGCCTATGCTATGATTGTTGTAATGGTTGTTTGTCCTACGGACTAAAACCCTCCGGTTTATATAGACACCGGAGAGGGCTAGGGTTACACAGAGTCGGTTACAATGGTAGGAGATCTACATATCCGTATTGCCAAGCTTGCCTTCCATGCCAAGGAAAGTCCCATCCGGACATGGGACGAAGTCTTCAATCTTGTATCTTCATAATCTTGGAGTCCAGCCAATGATAGTCCGACTATCCGGACACCCCCTAGTCCAGGACTCCCTCACCTTCTATCACAGATCCGAAGGCAAGATATTCGTTGCTAAAATGGATCCTTTCTAGAGAAGGAGTTTCTCTTGAAAGAAGTGAGTGGGAGGAAAGTAGAACTTGATGAGGTAATTGTACCTTCTCCCGAATTGGAGAGTAGTTCATCACAGAAATCAGTTCCAGTGATTGCTACACCAATTAGTGAGGAAGCTAATGATGATGATCATGAAACTTCAAATCAAGTTACTACAGAACCATGTAGGTCTTCCAGTGTATGGTCCGCACCAGTGTGGTACGGTAATCCTATTATGGAAGTCATGTTACTAGACCATGATAAACCTATGAACTATGAGGAAGCGATGATGAGCCCAGATTCCACGAAATGGCTTGAGGCCATGAAATCTGAGATGGGATCCATGTATGAGAACAAAGTATGGACTTTGATTGACTTGCCCGATGATCGATGAGTCATTAAGAATAAATGGATCTTCAAGAGGAAGAGAGACACCGATAAGTAGTGTTACTATCTACAAAGCTCGACTTGTCGCAAAAAGTTTTTCGACAAGTTCAAGGTGTTGAATACGATGAGATTTTCTCACTCGTATCGATGCTTATGTCTGTCCGAATCATGTTAGCAATTGCCACATTTTATGAAATCTGGCAAATGGAAGTCAAAACTGCATTCCTTGATGGATTTATTAATGAAGAGTTGTATATGATGTAACCAGAAGGTTTTGTGAATCCTAAAGGTGCTAACAAAAAGTACAAGCTCCAGCGATCCATCTATGGACTAGTGCAAGCCTCTCGGAGTTGCAATATATGCTTTGATGAGTTGATCAAAGCATATGGTTTTATACAGACTTTTGGAGAAGCCTGTATTTACAAGAAAGTGAGTGGGAGCTCTGTAGCATTTCTAAATACTATATGTAGATGACATATTATTGATCGGAAATGATATAGAATTTCTGGATAGCATAAAAGGATACTTGAATAAGAGTTTTTCAAAGAAAGACCTCGGTGAAGCTGCTTACATATTGGGCATCAAGATCTATAAGATAGATCAAGACGCTTGATAAGATTTTTCAATGAGTATATACCTTGGCAAGTTTTGGAATAGTTCAAAATGGATCAGTCAAAGAAGGAATTCTTGTCTGTATTACAAGGTGTACAGTTGAGTAAGACTCAAAACCCGACCATTGCAGAAAATAGAAATAGAATGAAAAGTCATTACCTATGCCTCAGTCATAGGTTCTATAAAGTATGCTATGCTGTGTACCAGACCTATTGTATCCATTGCTCTGAGTTTAGCAAGGGAGTACAATTTTGATCTAAGAGTAGATCACTGGGCAGTGGTCAAGAATATCCTTAGTAAGGACTAAGGAAATATTTCTCGATTATGGAGGTGATACAAGAGCCCATCGTAAAGAGTTACATGGGTGCAAGCTTTTACACCAATCCAGATGACTCTAAGTCTCAATCTGGATACATATTGAAAGTGGGAGCAATTAGCTAGAGTAGCTCTGTGCAAAGCATTCTAGACATAGAATATTTGCAAAATACATACGGCTCTAAATGTGACAGACCCGTTGACTAAACTTCTCTCACGAGCAAAACATGATCATACCTTAGTACTCTTTGGGTGTTAATCACATAGCGATGTGAACTAGATTAATGACTCTAGTAAACCTTTTGGGTGTTGATCACATGACGATGTGAACTATGGGTATTAATCATATACAGATATGAATATTGGTGTTAAATCACATGATGTTGTGAACTAGATTATTGACTCTAGTGCAAGTGGGAGACTGAAGGAAACATGCCCTAGAGGCAATAATAAAGTTACTATTTATTTCCTTATATCATGATAAATGTTTATTATTCCTGCTAGAATTGTATTAACCGGAAACATAATACATGTGTGAATACATAGATAAACAGAGTGTCACTAGTATGCCTCTACTTGACTAGCTCGTGAATCAAAGATGGTTAAGTTTCCTAACCATAGACATGAGTTGCCATTTGATTAACGGGATCACATCATTAGGAGAATGATGTGATTGACTTGACCCATTCTGTTAGCTTAGCACTTGATCGTTTAGTATGTTGCTATTGCTTTCTTCATGACTTATACATGTTCCTATGACTATGAGATTATGTAACTCCCGTTTACCGGAGGAACACTTTGTGTGCTACCAAACGTCACAACGTAATTGGGTGATAAAGGTGATCTACAGGTGTCTCCGAAGGTACTTGTTGAGTTGACATATTTCGAGATTAGGATTTGTCACTCCGATTGTTGGAGAGGTATCCCTGGGCCCTCTCAGTAATGCACATCACTATAAGCCTTGCAAGCAATGTAGGTAATGAGTTAGTTACGGGATGATGCATTACGTAACAAGTAAAGAGACTTGCTGGTAACGTGATTGAACTAGGTATTGAGATACCGACGATCGAATCTCGGGCAAGTAACATACCGATGTCAAAGGGAACAACTGAAGGAAATATGCCCTAGAGGCAATAATAAAGTTATTATTTATTTCCTTATTTCATGATAAATGTTTATTATTAATGCTAGAATTGTATTAACCAAAAACATAATACATGTGTGAATACATAGACAAACATAGTGTCACTAGTATGCCTCTACTTGACTAGCTTGTTGATCAAAGATGGTTGTGTTTCCTAGCCATAGACATGAGTTGTCATTTGATTAACGGGATCACATCATTAGAAGAATAATGTGATTGACTTGACCCATTCCATTAGCTTAGCGCTCGATCGTTTAGTATGTTGCTATTGCTTTCTTCATGACTTGTACATGTTCCTATGACTATGAGATTATGCAACTCCTGTTTATCGGAGGAACACTTTGTGTGCTACCAAACGTCACAACGCAACTAGGTGATTATAAAGGTGCTCTACAGGTGTCTCCGAAGGTACTTGTTGGGTTGGCATATTTCGAGATTAGGATTTGTCACTCCGATTGTCGGAGAGGTATCTCTGGGCCCACTCGGTAATGCACATCACTTAAAGCCTTGCAAGCATTGCAACTAATGAGTTAGTTGGGGGATGATGTATTATGGAACGAGTAAAGAGACTTGCCGGTAACGAGATTGAAGTAGGTATTGAGATACCGATGATCGAATCTCGGGCAAGTAACATACCGATGACAAAGGGAACAACGTATTTTGTTATGCGGTTTGACCGATAAAGATCTTCGTAGAATATGTAGGAGACAATATGGGCATCCAGGTTCCGCTATTGGTTATTGACCAGAGAGATGTCTCGGTCATGTCTACATAGTTCTCGAACCCGTAGGGTCCGCACGCTTAACGTTCGTTGACGATATAGTATTATATGAGGTATGTATGTTGGTAACCGAATGTTGTTCGGAGTCCTGAATGAGATCACGAACATGACGAGGAACTCTGGAATGGTCCGCAGATGAAGTTTAATATATGGGATAATGTTGTTTGGTCTCCGGAAAGGTTCCGGAACTCACCGGACGGGGTTCCGGATGTTTCCCGAAATGTTTGGGTGCGAGAACACGTTATTTGGGCCAAAGGGGAAAGCCCATAAGGTTTTTGGAAAGTGCAAAAGGAAGTTTTGCGGAGTCCAGGGGCCAGACGCCAGGTTTCCTGGCGTCTGGGTCCAGGCGCCGGGAACCCTGGCCTCTGGCCCTGGAGTCCGAGAAGGACTCTTGCCTTTCGGGTGAAACGGACTTTGTGGAGGCTTTTACTCCAAGTTTCGACCCCAAGGATCAACATATAAATAGAGGGGCGGGGCTAGCACCAAAGACACATCAAGAAACACCAAGCCGTGTGCCGGCAACCCCGTCCCCTCTAGTTTATCCTCCGTCATAGTTTCTGTAGTGCTTAGGCGAAGCCCTGCGGAGATTGTTCTTCACCAACACCGTCACCACACCGTCGTGCTGCCGGAACTCATCTACTACTTCGCCCGTCTTGCTGGATCGAGAAGGCGAGGACGTCATTGAGCTGAACGTGTGAAGAACTTGGAGGTGCCGTGCGTTCGGTACTTGGATCGGTCGGATCGTGAAGACGTACGACTACATCAACCGCGTTGATAAACGCTTCCGCCTAGCGATCTTCAAGGGTATGAAGATACACTCCCCCTCTCATTGCTATGCATCACCATGATCTTGCGTGTGGGTAGGAAATTTTTTGAAATTACTACGTTCCCCAACAGTGGCATCCGAGCCAGGTTTTATGCATAGATGTTATATGGACGAGTAGAACACAAGTGAGTTGTGGGCGATACAAGTCATACTGCTTTCCAGCATGTCATACTTTGGTTCGGCGGTATTGTTGGATGAAGCGGCCTGGACCGACATTACGCGTACGCTTACGCGAGACTGGTTCTACCGACGTGCTTTGCACACAGGTGGCTGGCGGGTGTCAATTTCTCCAACTTTAGTCGAACCGAGTTTGGCTACGCCCGGTCCTTGCGAAGGTTAAAACAACACTAACTTGACGAACTACCGTTGTGGTTTTGATGCGTAGGTAAGAACAGTTCTTGCTCAGCCCGTAGCAGCCACGTAAAATTTGCAACAACAAAGTAGAGGACGTCTAACTTGTTTTTGAAGGGCATGTTGTGATGTCATATGGTCAAGACGTGATGCTATATTTTATTGTATGAGATGATCATGTTTTGTAACCGAGTTATCGGCAACTGGCAGGAGCCATATGGTTGTCACTTTATTGTATGAAATGCAAGCGCCATGTAATTGCTTTACTTTATCACTAAGCGGTAGCGATAGTCGTAGAAGCAATAGATGGCGGAACGACAATGATGCTACGATGGAGATCAAGGTGTCGCGCCGGAGAATCACGACGGTGCTTCGGAGATGGAGATCACAAGCACAAGATGATGATGGCCATATCATATCACTTATATTGATTGCATGTGATGTTTATCATTTATGCATCTTATCTTGCTTTGATTGACGGTAGCATTTTAAGATGATCTCTCACTAATTATCAAGAAGTGTTCTCCTTGAGTATGCACCGTTGCGAAAGTTCTTCGTGCTGAGACACCATGTGATGATCGGGTGTGATAGGCTCTATGTTCAAATACAACGGGTGCAAAACAGTTGCACACGTGGAATACTCAGGTTAAACTTGACGAGCCTAGCATATACAGATATGGCCTCGGAACATGGAGACCGAAAGGTCGAACGTGAATCATATAGTAGATATGATCAACATAGTGATGTTCACCATTGAAAACTACTCCATCTCACGTGATGATCAGACATGGTTTAGTTGATTTGGATCACATGATCACTTAAATGACTAGAGAGATGTCTGTATAAGTGGAGTTCTTAAGTAATATGATTAATTGAACTTAAATTTATCATGAACTTAGTCCTGGTAGTATTTTGCAAATTATGTTGTAGATCAATAGCTCGCGTTGTTGCTTTCATATGTTTATTTTGATATGTTCCTAGAGAAAACGGTGTTCAAAGATGTTAGTAGCAATGATGCGGATTGGATCCATGATCTGAGGATTGTCCTCATTGCTGCACAGAAGAATTATGTCCTTGATGCACCGCTAGCTGACGGACCTATTGCAGGAGCAGATGCAGACGTTATGAACGTTTGGCTAGCTCAATATGATGACTACTTGATAGTTTAGTGTAACGCCCCGGATTCGATGCGCCAGGTGTCTGCCAGTTATTCGCCGTCGTTGCCTTGTCATGTGCTTGCGTGTTGCACTTTGCCATGTCATCATATGCATTTCATATCATGTCATCATGTGCATTTCTTTTTGCATACATGTTCGTCTCATGCATCCGAGCATTTTCCCCGTTGTCCGTTTTGCAATCCGGTGCTCCTATCTCACCCGGCGTCCCCTTTTGCCTCTCTTTCGTGTGCGGGTGTTAAAATTTCTCGGAATGGCCCGAGGTTTGCCAAGCGGCCTTGGTATAGCACCGGTAGGCCGCCTGTCAAGTTTCGTGCCATTTGGAGCTCGTTTGATACTCCAACGGTTAACCGGGTAACCGTAAAGCTCTCTTTGAGTTGCAGCACAACACCCCTTCCAAAGTGGCCCAAAACCCATCTAACTACCCTACATGCTCTCGGTCGTTCGATCACGATCGCGTGGCCGAAAACCGCTCCTCATTTGGACTCTCCTAGCTCCCTCTACCTATATATATACCTCCCCCTCCCAAATTCGCGGTCTATTCCCCCCGAAACCCTAGTCCCCTTCGTCCTCAGCGCGCCGGACATTGTCGGCCGGCGCCGGACACATTGCCGCACCCACTCCCGTCCTGCCACCTGTCCCGCGGGCGAGGCCCACTTCACCGCACCCGCCGCGGCCCGCCCGGGCCCGAGGAGGGCCCCCGAGCCCGGTCGCCGCCTCCCCGCGTCGCCCCGCTCCTCCCCCGTTCGCGCCGCCGCCTCCCTGTGCGCCAGCCACCGCGCCACCGCTCGACGCCGCGCTTCGCTCGCCGGCGACCTCCAGCCGGACCCCGCGTCGCCGCCTTCCCCGCGCCCCGGCGCCCTTCGCCGCCCGCGCCTCACCTCGCCGAGCTCCGCCGGACCTCGCCTCCCGGTCCGGCCGGCGCCACCAACTCCTCTCGCCGGAGCCGCAGCTCCACGCCGCCCGTCGCCGCCGGCACCTCGTCCGGTGCCGCCCCTCGCCGGCCCCGCGCCTTCCCGTCGTCCCGGCCATCTCCGTCGCCGGATCCGCCCCGTGCCGCCCCGGATCCGCCCGTATCCTTCTTCTCCGGTGAAGATCCGGCGAGATCCGCCTCGCCTCGAAGTCCGTGCAAGCTATGAGGTTGACCCCGATTTCTGCCAAGTCCCAGATTTTTTGCATTATCATGCCATGTTTGACCTGCTGTATCTCTGCATCCGTAGCTCCGTTTCGTGCGTGTAATATGTCAAATTGTTCGCCTCGACGAGTACTTCATTTCATTCCATTGCATCATTTTCATTTGAGCTCATCTTGATGCCGGAAATGCTGTTGGAAGAGTGCATGTTGATGTTAATCTGCTGGAACTGTTATAACTTGCTCATCTGTCATTTTTGCCATGATTGATGTGTGCATCCTATGAGGTTGATGTCTACATGTATTTTGATCTATGCTATGCCATCTTTCCAGGGGTGCCAACCATGTATTTTTGTGAGTTGTGTGCTGAGTGCATCAAGCTTGCTAAGTAGGGTACTTGCTGTTGCTGTTTTGCTAGACAGATTCTGTAATTTTGTGATGCCATGTTAACATGCTTCCATTAATCATTCTATGCATAATCTGGAGATGTCCTATAAACATGTTTTGATCTACATGTCTGGCTCTATCCATTCATGCCCTTGGTTGCATTTATAGACCACTGTAGCTTGTTGTAATCTTGCTCCAAACTTGCTTGAAAATGTTGCTGTCAGCCTGTTAACATTAAGTTCACTTGTTCCCATGTGTTTTGCTAGTGATCCATGCACCCTATGAACTTGTTCTTGCAATGCTTATCTTCATAAACATGTCTTCTTGCTGTTGGTTGCCTTTCCATGCCATGTATTGCTCTGTGGTGAGTGGTTCAAGCTCACCAACATCCCTACTTATTGTTGTTCCTGCCATGTATGAATCTGTAATATAACTTGCCATGTTTACATGGGTGCCATCATATTTTCTATGCCTTTTTGGCTCATGGTCAGTAAGGGACTTTTGAACTATGCAATTAGTAGATTCATGCCATGCCTTTGTTTGCCATGATATGTTCCTGTAACATGTTGTTTGATAGCTCTAAACATTGCAACCTGATGTTATTTCCTGATAGGTCTGAAACTATTATTATTTGCAATCTTTCCATGTCCTTTTGAGCATGTTCTAGTTGTTTCTGGAGATAGCTCAGTGTTCATGTTTTGTAGTGCTTTACCAGTACTTCATGCCCATGCCTTTTGTTATTATGTTGGGGTGCTGTAGCATATTGTTTTGATGCTTGTAATATGCCTAGTTGCTGTTTTGGACAGATTGTTGCTATGACTTGTATAGTGTGTATGTGTTGAACCGTTGCTCCGTTTTGAGTGTGCTCTATATGAAACTTGCTTGATTTTGCATGTAGCTTCATATTATCATGTTGCATCCTTGTTTTGAGGTGTTTGCTTGATGTTTGGGTGCATTTTGCATCAATGCCATGTTTAACTTGTTTTGCTCATATCTTCTAGGCCGTAGCTCCGAATCTAATGAACTTTATATGTAACTTGACTAGAATTTCGTGTAGATCATCTTGGTGCATCTTAACTTGCTGTTTAACAACTTGAACATAAGGTTTATTCAGTTCTGGACCAATTTCGAAATTTGCATATGAGGACTTACCGGAATTGTTATATGTTGTTCCCGGCCTCATTTAAACTTGCCTTGATGTGTTGTTCTTGTTTGCATCATCTCTTGCCATGAGTAGCTTCATGTAGCTTGTCATGCATCATGCTTGTTGTGCATCATGTCTTGTTCATGTGTGGTGTGTTTACCATGTTGTGTGCTTCTTCTCGATAGTTCCCGTTTCGTTGCGATCGTGAGGATTCGTTCGTCTACGTGTGGTTCGTCTTCGTGGCTTCATCTTCTTCATGGACTCGTTCTTCTTCCTAGCGGGATTTCAGGCAAGATGACCGCTACCCTGGATCTCACTACTATCATTGCTATGCTAGTTGCTTCGTTCTATCGCTATGCTGCGCTACCTATTACCTGTTTATCAAGCCTCCCAAATTGCCATGAACCTCTAACCTTTGACACCCTTCCTAGCAAACCGTTGCTTGGCTATGTTACCGCTTTGCTCAGCCCCTCTTATAGCGTTGCTAGTTGCAGGTGAAGTTGAAGATTTCTCCATGGTGGACAGGATTTTGGTTGGGATATCACAATATCTCTTATATTATTAATGCATCTATATACTTGGTAAAGGGTGGAAGGCTCGGCCTTATGCCTGGTGTTTTGTTCCACTCTTGCTGCCCTAGTTTCCGTCATACCGGTGTTATGTTCCCGGATTTTGCGTTCCTTACGTGGTCGGGTGATTTATGGGACCCCCCTGACAGTTCGCTTTGAATAAAACTCCTCCAGCAAGGCCCAACATTGGTTTTACCATTTGCCTCACCACCACCTATATTTCCCTTGGGAGTAATTAACCCAAGGGTCATCTTTATTCAGCCTCCCCGGGCCAATGCTTGTCTAAGTGTTGGTCCAAACTAGAGCCACTTGCAGCGCCACCTTGGGGAAACTTGAGGTCTGGTTTTAGTTGTACGGACTGCTCATCCGGTCGTGGCCTGAGACGAGATACGCGCGGCTACTATCAGGATGTCGGCACGCCAGGAGGTCTTGCTGGTCTTGTTTTACCATTGTCGAAATGTCTTGTATACCGGGATTCCGAGACTGATCGGGTCTTCCTGGGAGAAGGTCTATTCCTTCGTTGATCGCGAGAGCTTGTCATGGGCTAAGTTGGGACACCCCTGCAGGGTTTAAACTTTCGAGAGCCGTGCCCGCGGTTATGTGGCAGATGGGAATTTGTTAATGTCCGGTTGTAGATAACTTGACACCTGATCCGAATTAAAACGCATCAACCGCGTGTGTAGCCGTGATGGTCTCTTCTCGGCGGAGTCCGGGAAGTGAACACGGTTTCTGTGTTATGTTTGACGTAAGTAGGTGTTCAGGATCACCTCTTGATCATTGCTAGCTTCACGACCGTTCCTTTGCTTCTCTTCTCGCTCTCATTTGCGTATGTTAGCCACCATATATGCTTAGTCGCTGCTGCAACCTCACCACTTTACCCCTTCCTTTCCCATTAAGCTTTGCTAGTCTTGATACCCATGGTAATGGGATTGCTGAGTCCTCGTGGCTCACAGATTACTACAACAACAGTTGCAGGTACAGGTTATGCGATGATCTTGACGCGAGAGCGATGTTGCTTGTTTTGCAGTTCTTCTTCTGCTTCTTCTTCGATCAGGGGATAGGTTCCAGGTCGGCAGCCTGGGCTAGCAGGGTGGATGTCGTTTGAGTTTCTGTTTGTGTTTCATCCGTAGTCGGATGTTGGTCTTATGTATAATGTATTGTTGTATTCATGTGGCATTGTATGCCTCTTGTATGTATCCCCATCTATTATGTAATGTTGATGTAATGATATCCACCTTGCAAAAGCGTTCCAATATGCGGGTCTATCCTTGGTGGGACCTTCGAGTTCCTTTTGGATAGGGTCGCATATTGGGCGTGACAAGTTGGTATCACAGCCTCGACCGACCCTAGGAGCCCCCTTGATTGATCGTGTAGTTTGGTTGTTGTTGAGTCTAGAAGAAAACTGTTTTCTGAGTCTAGTTATATCGGAGAGTAGGAATTCTTTTTACTCCTCAGCCCCCTTCGTCGCTCTGGTGAGGAATCTTGACGTAGGTGTTTTGAATTACTCCTCTTCCCGTTCAAATTTTTCTTTAGGATCTCGCAGTTGGTTTTCCGATCGTTGGTTCTCAGCTCTTTTCATCCGGTGCATTTCTCGTCAAGTTGACTCGAGCCTCTTCGTCTTTGAGTTCAATCCTCAGTTGTCTTTCTTTTTCCCACCCGCCCACGCTTTTTCCTTCTCGGAGCCGGAGTCCGTAATCGAGTATCCATCCTACTTGGGCGAAGTCTTTGTTTTCTTTCCTCAATGATTTCTACCGGTGTTTTCCCTTCAAGATATTCGTCGTCTTTTCCCCTTCCAAGTTTCCTTTGTTTTCCCGCCCTCCCACCCTTTTTCTTCCCGGAGTCTGTCTCTCTCTCGACCATCACCTTCATTCGTGTGGAGCCTCTTCAGTCTTCCCTCAATTATTTCAACCGGTGAATTCTCGTCTTGTTTGACATTCTTCATCTCTTTTCTTTTCCGGTGGATTCGATTCAAGTTTTTTTCGGGTTGATCACATTCTTTTCCTCGGCTCAGATGTTTTCCCCTTGCTCGTTCGCCTCTCGCCAGTTTATCCTTCCGGAGTGTTCAAGACATCTCAGAAGATTCGTCTGTGTTCCAATTAATTCGAGGTTGTCACCTCATTCAAATATTTCTATTGTTTCGGTGCATCATCTACCTGTTCTACACCCCTTTTCAACGGTGTTTTCTTTTAGTGGGCCCTAACCCACAGGTCTTTTCCCAGGATCTTACCTGACTCTTCTAATTATTCCGGAGCCATTCCTAATTCTTTTCAAAGTGTGACATAAGAATGGATTCCATCAGTCACATGCCTTCTCCAAGATCGATTTCAAATCATTTCATTTTTGGCTCAACCTCTTTGCTTTTCATTCTCCCGGAGATTCGCGATGCTAGCTCGATGTTATCCTATCAAATTGTTTCAAGTCATACAAATTCTTTTCATCCATCCGGAGTATGTTAGAAGTTGTTTTCCATTTCTTTTCACCGGAGGCCATCATTCATGTTAGCGTTCTCTATTTATCCCGGTGCTCCGTTCAAGTGTTCTTTAATCAACTCATTTTCTCTTTGTTCTTTTGCATCTAAATCCCCTCTATCATATTTGTTCTTTTAATTCTTCCCGGTGTTTCAGTCTCTTTCATCAGTCATTTCCAAATTCTTATGGTGGTTCGTTCAAGATTCTTTTCCTTGTTTATCATATTAATTCATTCATTCTTTCCAATTCTACCGTTGGTTCATGAAGACATTCTCAAGTTTGTGATATGTCACTTCTCAATCCTTTTTTTTCAAGAAGAATAAGTAGTATGCAAAAATCCATTGCTTGTCATCAATTTAATTTGGTGAAGGATAAGCATACAATAAATCTTATTCTTATTTCATCCAAGTGATTAATCCCTTCATTTGGAGTTTATTCTTTATGAATAAATTCTAGTTCCAAGTGTTTTCATCTTTTCTTTTCCGGAGTTCTATTTCCTCGGCCATTTCGTCGGAACCTCCACCTAAATCACCGCAAGGCTCATCTTATTCTTTCATCATTCATTTTATCTCGTCATTCTTTTGTTACTGGAGTTCTTCACGGTGGCTTGTCATGATCTAATTCATTCTTCAAGAGTTCATCAAGATTCTAATCGAAGGAGCTCAAGTATCCTTCTTCTTGATTCTCGAGGTGCAATCAATTCTCCGTATTCTTTTGAAGTGGAGTTTTGCATTTCTTCGTTCTTCTCAGCTATTCAATTTTTTTTCCATTTGTGGCCGGTTTTCACCTTATGATCTTGGGATGTTATCTATAAGACCACAACAAGCTTATTCTTTCATTGTTGATTTTCTCAACAACTCCGTTCAACCCTTCCTTCTAAGTTCATTTCATTCCATTCCTTTAATTCTTCCGGAGGCCTTGTGTTGCCCCTCTCGTCAAGTATCATTCCATCTTCCCTAGTTCATGATTCGACCCTTTCCTTGTTCAGCCGAAGTGCTGCCTAAATCCTTTCAGTCTTATCCGTTTCTTTTCTCATTCTAACCACTCCGGTTAGAACGAGTGGTTTCATAGACTATTTGATTCCGTGAGCTTTCGATTCTTGTCATTCTCGTCGTTCCTCTCTTCTTCTCGAGTGCTCTCGATTCTTTGCTTCTTCTCTTGAGTTCTTGTTTCACATCATCCCTTTTTCTCTTCCGTCTCGGTCCTAAGATCTCGGGACGAGATCTCTTGTTAGTGGAGGAGTGTTGTAACGCCCCGGATTCGATGCGCCAGGTGTCTGCCAGTTATTCGCCGTCGTTGCCTTGTCATGTGCTTGTGTGTTGCACTTTGCCATGTCATCATATGCATTTCATATCATGTCATCATGTGCATTCTTTTTGCATACATGTTCGTCTCATGCATCCGAGCATTTTCCCCGTTGTCCGTTTTGCAATCCAGCGCTCCTATCTCACCCGGCGTCCCCTTTTGCCTCTCTTTCGTGTGCGGGTGTTAAACTTTCTCGGAATTGCCCGAGGTTTGCCAAGCGGCCTTGGTATAGCACCGGTAGACCGCCTGTCAAGTTTTGTGCCATTTGGAGCTCGTTTGATACTCCAACGGTTAACCGGGTAACCGTAAAGCTCTCTTTGAGCTGCAGCACAACACCCCTTCCAACGTGGCCCAAAACCCATCTAACTCCCCTCCATGCTCTCGGTCGTTCGATCACGATCGCGTGGCCGAAAACCGCTCCTCATTTGGACTCTCCTAGCTCCCTCTACCTATATATATACCTCCCCCTCCCAAATTCGCGGTCTATTCCCCCCGAAACCCTAGTCCCCTTCGTCCTCAGCGCGCCGGACATTGTCGGCCGGCGGCCGGACACATCGCCACGCCAACTCCCGTCCTGTCACCTGTCCCGCGGGCGAGGCCCACTTTGCCGCACCCGCGGTGGCCCGCCCGGGCCCGAGGAGGGCCCCGAGCCCGGTCGCCGCCTCCCCGCGTCGCCCCGCTCCTCCCCCGTTCGCGCCGCCGCCTCCCTGTGCGCCGGCCGCCGCGCCACCGCTCGACGCCGCGCTTCGCTCGCCGGCGACCTCCAGCCGGACCCCGCGTCGCCGCCTCCCCGCGCCCCGGCGCCCTTCGCCGACCGCCCGTCGCGTACCGCAGGCGCCACCCGCGCCTCACCTCGCCGAGCTCCGCCGGACCTCGCCTCCCGATCCGGCCAGCGCCACCAACTCCTCTCGCCGGAGCCGCAGCTCCACGCCGCCTGTCGCCGCCGGCACCTCGTCCGGTGCCGCCCCTCGCCGGCCCCGCGCCTTCCCGTCGTCCCGGCCATCTCCGTCGCCGGATTTGCCCCGTGCCGCCCCGGATCCGCCCGTCTCCTTCTTCTCCGGTGAAGATCCGGCGAGATCCGCCTCGCCTCGAAGTCCGTGCAAGCTATGAGGTTGACCCCGATTTCTGCTAAGTCCCAGATTTTTTGCATTATCATGCCATGTTTGACCTGCTGTATCTCTGCATCCGTAGCTCCGTTTCGTGCTTGTAATATGTCAAATTGTTCGCCTCGACGAGTACTTCATTTCATTCCATTGCATCATTTTCATTTGAGCTCATCTTGATGCCCGAAATGCTGTTGGAAGAGTGCATATTGATGTTAATCTGCTGGAACTGTTATAACTTGCTCATTTGTCATTTTTGCCATGATTGATGTGTGCATCCTATGAGGTTGATGTCTACATGTGTTTTGATCTATGCTATGCCATCTTTCCAGGGGTGCCAACCATGTATTTTTTTGAGTTGTGTGCTGAGTGCATCAAGCTTGCTAAGTAGGGTACTTGTTGTTGCTGTTTTGCTAGACAGATTCTGTAATTTTGTGATGCCATGTTAACATGCTTCCACTAATCATTCTATGCATAATCTGGATATGTCCTATAAACATGTTTTGATCTACATGTCTCTATCCATTCATGCCCTTGGTTGCATTTATAGACCACTGTAGCTTGTTGTAATCTTGCTCCAAACTTGCTTGAAAATGTTGTTGTCAGCCTGTTAACATTAAGTTCACTTGTTCCCATGTGTTTTGCTAGTGATCCATGCATCCTATGAACTTGTTCTTGCCATGCTTAGCTTCATAAACATGTCTTCTTGCTGTTGGTTGCTTTGCCATGCCATGTATTGCTCTGTGGTGAGTGTTTCAAGCTCACCAACATGCCTACTTATTGTTGTTCCTGCCATGTATGAATCTGTAATATAACTTGCCATGTTTACATGGGTGCCATCATATTTTCTATGCCTTTTTGGCTCATGGTCAGTAAGGGACTTTTGATTTATGCAATTAGTAGATTCATGCCATGCCTTTGTTTGCCATGATATGTTCCTGTAACATGTTGTTTGATAGCTCTAAACATTGCAACCTGATGTTATTTCCTGATAGGTCTGAAACTGTTATTATTTGCAATCTTTCCATGTCCTTTTGAGCATGTTCTAGTTGTTTCTGGAGATAGCTCAGTGTTCATGTTTTGTAGTGCTTTACCAGTACTTCATGCCCATGCCTTTTGTTATTATATTGGGGTGCTGTAGCATATTGTTTTGATGCTTGTAATATGCCTAGTTGCTGTTTTGGACAAATTGTTGCTATGACTTGTATAGTGTGTATGTGTTGCACCGTTGCTCCGTTTTGAGTGTGCTCTATATGAAACTTGCTTGGTTTTGCATGTAGCTTCATATTATCATGTTGCATCCTTATTTTGGTGTGTTTGCTTGATGTTTGGGTGCATTTTGCATCAATGCCATGTTTAACTTGTTTTGCTCATATCTTCTAGGCCGTAGCTCCGAATCTAATGAACTATATATGTAACTTGACTAGAATTTCGTGTAGATAATCTTGGTGCATCTTAACTTGCTGTTTAACAACTTCAACATAAGGTTTATTCAGTTCTGGACCAATTTCGAAATATGCATATGAGGACTTACCGGAGTTGTTATATGTTGTTCCCGGCCTCATTTAAACTTGCCTTGATGTGTTGTTCTTGTTTGCATCATCTCTTGCCATGAGTAGCTTCATGTAGCCTTGTCATGCATCATGCTTGTTGTGCATCATGTCTTGTTCATGTGTGGTGTGTTTACCATGTTGTGTGCTTCTTCTCGATAGTTCCCGTTTCGTTGCGATCGTGAGGATTCGTTCGTCTATGCTTGGTTCGTCTTCGTGGCTTCGTCTTCTTCGTGGACTTGTTCTTCTTCCTAGCGGGATTTCAGGCAAGATGACCGCTACCCTGGATCTCACTACTATCATTGCTATCCTAGTTGCTTCGTTCTATCGCTATGCTGCGCTACCTATTACCTGTTTATCAAGCCATCCCATATTGCCATGAATGTCACATCCCTAGCTTCTGGTAATGCACTAGGCTAGACCTCTTGCTGCATCATGTTTAAATTCAAATGAAATTTGAATTGAGGAATTTTCAAAGCCTCAGAATCCTTTAAAAAAATGATCAAGATAAAAATTGCTTCAAATAAGTCCAAGAAAATGTTCTTGTTATCCTCTGGAAATATTGGCAAGAGGTAAAATCCAAACCAATATTTTCGGTATCTCAGAAACATTTATTTTGGGTATTTGAATTAAATCAATAACCTATTTGAATTTGGGGATATATTCATAATATATAATGAACATATTTTCAAATGCTTTGAAATGTTTTATGTACTTCTGGAATAGTCCAGAGAGGTAACATAAAATATTTCAGAATGTTTTGGCACTGTAAGAAATTATTTTGAATTTGAAAACAGTGGCAAAATAAAATAAAAAGGGAAACAGAACAGAAAAAAATAAAAAAAGAGAAGGAAGTACCTGGCCTCACCCGTGCAGCCCAGCCGGCCCAGCTCCTCCCGCGGCCCAGCCCACCTGGCCCCCTTCTCCTGTCTTCTTCCCGTGCCAGCGCACGAAGCAGCTGCGTGCTGGACGCACGCGCGCCGACGCCGGCCACCTCCTGCTTCGCCGTGGCAGCCTCCCCGACCCCCTCGCGACGCCACGAAGACGGCCTCGACCCCCCTCGATCGTCTCTCTCTCTCTGGACCCCCTCCTCCTCCTCTGTTCTCCCTCCCTCTCGTCACCGAACGCACCTGGGAGCGCCGCTCGCCGTAGCCATGACCACGGCCACCCCCTCCCCTCTCCGACGTGCTCCCGAGCTCCTGCACCTCGTCGCCAACCCCCTCACCGAGCCACGTGACCGGAAGGGCCCCGAGCAGCCGCCATCGTCATCATCTCCGAGCTTCGGCCCCGGTGCCGTCTCCGTCGAATTCGGCCACTCCGGCGCGCCCCCGAGCCCACTGACCCTCCCTACAGCTCCGCGGTGAGCCTCCGTGCAGAACCCCTCTCTCTCCCCTCGCGTTTGCGAGCTCTAGGCCATAGCCCGTCGCGGCTGAACTCCGGCCGCCGCTGACCATGTCGCCGCCGTGGCCTGAGCTCGAACGGGTCGCGCCCGTGCATCTCACCGAGCTCGTGGTGACTCCAGGAGGCTGCGCAATGCTTTACCTCACTCGCCCGTGCTCCACAACGCCGTTTTCGCCGAGGCCCGAACTCCGGCGCCGCCTCGGGCTCCATTCCGGCGAACCCCGGCCACCCCCGCACCTTCCGTTGGCCCCCCTAGATGCGCACGGGCACGGGCTACCTTCTGGTGCCCTTCGCGCGTCCAGCCGCCGCCCGTAGCGCAACCCCGGTGAACTTCCGCCGCGTTTCGGGTCGCCGCCGGCCGAACTCCGGTGGCCAGTGACGTGGCGCTGTCATTAGCACTAATGACCCTGTTAAACTAACCCCGTGACGCTGACAGTGGGCCCCGTAGCGGGTCAAAGCCCGGGTCAACGCGGGATTAGCCCCTGTGTCACTGACGTGTGGACCCCACACGTCAGGTTTGACCTGGACCGCCCGTTGACCTGCTGAGGTCAGCATGAGGTCATGCTGACGCCATAATTCATTTTCTGGAATTATTTTAATTCTAAATATTCAGGAAATTTCAGAAAATGCCTAAAACTTCCAAAATTCATAGAAAATTAACCGTAACTCCAAATTAAATAATTTATATATGAAAAATTATCAGAAAAATTCAAGGAATCCATCTGTACCATTTTCATGCATGTTAGAACAACTTCTCACTACTGTTTAGAGCAAATGAATTGAATGACATTTCAATCATCACCTATGGAGTTTGAATTTGAATCTTGTATTCAAACCAACTTCATTTAATCTGTTGCTAGTTGCATTAGCTCAAAACACATTCATTTTGCCATGTCATGATCATGCATCATATTGTGCATTGCATTGATTGTGTTCCTTCTGTGTTGCCGGTATTTGTCCCCTCTCGATAGACGTGATACCGATGATGTGATCGTTGACACTGATGAAGACTCAATGTTATCTTCAGAAGTGCCAGGCAAGCAAAACCCCCTTGTTCATTCCGATAAAATCCCACTCTCTCGCTCCTGCTCTCTTTTACTGCATTAGGACAACATCGATTCATCTGTTACTTGCTGCGGTAGCTGAACCCCTTTATCCTTTGCATGACCTGTCATTGCCACAGTAAATAGATGAAACCCACTAGCATGAGTAGGAGTTGTTTGAGCCCTGTTGTGCCTACTCATTCATGTTTGTTTGTCATGCCTGCTACTGCTTAGAGTTGAGTCAGGTCTGATTCATCGGGGATGAATCAGAGGTGTGTGAACATGTCCTACTGTGTGTGAGCTAAGTGTGTGAACACGATTTGGTAAAGGTAGCGGTGAGAGGCCATGTAGGAGTACATGGTGGGTTGTCTCATTGAAGCCGTCCTCAGGAACTGAGTTCTGTGTTTGTGATCCATGATTCAGCTACTACCATACATTGGGCCCTGAAATATGACCCCGCTCGACTTCTTATTCACCCTAGTCCTCTGTCCAGGAGTTGCAAGTAGTTTCTGGTGTTTGTAGCTTACTGGAGGCCGTGGACAGCGCTGACCGTAGGGGTGGGCTGTGATGCGGTAGGTACGTGGCACGGTGTAACCGGATGCCCGTTTGGTATCTCGGGAACCCTGTTCACATCGTTTGGGGCTGTGAGCGAAACTCCGGCCGGATCTCCTCATGGATGGAACCCGAATAGGCGATAAACCTGGACTAGAGACTTGAGTGTTTAGGTAGGTCGTGGTCTACACCCACGTCGGCTTTCGCTTGAAGTCTGCCGAGCACATGTCGTGTGCAGACGCTAAGTGGTGGAAACATGTATGAAGAAGTACACCCCTGCAGGGTTAACATCATCTATTCGAATAGCCGTGTCCGCGGAAAAGGACTTCTGGGTTGCTTATATCAGTTCATAGACAAGTGAAAGTGGATACTCTAAAATACGCAAGATAAGCGTGAGTGCTATGGATGGCGTTCTCGTAGGGAGACGGGAGCGGATCCATAGTGGTGTATTGATATGGTGAATATGTGGACTCGTGTGCGCCACCTCAAAAGAGTTACTTGCAGTCGTAGTTCAGGATAGCCACCGAGTCAAAGCTGGCTTGCTGCAGTTAAACCCCACCATCCCTTTGTTGATAATGATGCATATGTAGTTAGTTCTGATGTAAGTCTTGCTGGGTACATTTGTACTCACGTTTGCCTATTTTATGTTTTTGCAGAGAGACTTCGGTCTCGCTAGTAGTTCCGCGTGGACTTCGACGTTTAGCTTGTTACCTCAGCTACGATCTTGTGCCCTCGGCAGGATCTGATAGATAGTCAGGCTTCTCAGCCTTTTTCATTTATAGATGTCTGTACTCAGACATGATAGCTTCCGCTTGTGCTTTGACTTGTATGCTCTGATGTTGGGTCATGAGACCCATGTTTGTAATATCTCGCTCCTCGGAGCCTATTGAATAAACTACTTGAGTCGTAGAGTCATTTTGTGATGCCATGTTGTATTGCACATATCGAGCATATTGTGTGTATGTTATTGAAATGCTTGGTATGTGTGGGATCTGACCATCTAGTTGTTTATCTTTAGTAGCCTCTCTTACCGGGGAAATGTCTCCTAGTGTTTCCACTGAGCCATGGTAGCTTGCTACTGCTCCGGAACACTTAGGCTGGCCGGCATGTGTCCTTCTTCGTTCCTGTGTCTGTCCCTTCGGGGAAATGTCACGCGATGAATACCGGAGTCCTGTTAGCCCGCTACAGCCCGGTTCACCGGAGTCCTGCTAGCCCAGTGCTACAGCCTGGTTCACTCGCTGATGACCGACACGTTCGATGCTGGGTCATGGATGCCTGTCCCTGTAAGTCTGTGCCACTTTGGGTTTACGACTAGCCATGTCAGCCCGGGCTCCTTATCATATGGATGCTAGCGACACTGTCATATACGTGTGCCAAAAGGCGCAAACGGTCCCGGGCAAAGGTAAGGCGACACCCGTGGGAATACCGTGCGTGAGGCCGCAAAGTGATATGAGGTGTTACATGCTAGATCGATGTGGCATTGAGTCGGGGTCCTGACAGCGTTGGTATCAGAGCTTGACTGCCTGTAGGATTACCAAGCCAAACTGGTCGAAGTTGAGTCTAGAAATTCTTTAGTTATATAAGGGAATTGATTGTGGGATGGAACGTAAGGCTCTTTTTACTCCTTATACCTCATGGCCTTCTGATCTGAGTCATCTTATCTCTTCTACGGGGATTAAGAACTAGGCTATCTCTTCTTTCTATCAGGATCACGTGTTACTAATCAGTGGACTTATAAGATTGTTGGATTTAAGTCTCAGTTCAGTTCCTACTACTCCCGTATGTTAATTGTTGATCTCGAAACCTTGATATTGTGCTTCTGAGTGGTTATGCCACCATTTTTGTGAATGTCTCAAATCCTTTTTGAGCAATTGTAGCCGTTATGCTGTCCGAGTCATCCCAGGTTTCTAAATAGTCCGATGCATTTGCAAATCCCTTCCTTCTGTTTCCGATGTTCCCATGGGCCAGATTAACCACACTAATCGGTGTGTTGAGGTAATTATTGCCTCGGCGTATATGTTGGAGATATTATTATGACCCTAGGTGTCTTAGGGGATCATCTAGTAATTTAGCCATGATTTGTGTTCCCAGTGTGATGATTCTGGCTTTTATTCTCGAAAGCATCCCGTGATGCCACTTAGTAGTAGGTATTCTACTCCTTGGGCTTTGAACCCGAGATTCACTCTACCTACTTCCTGTTGATAGTAATTGCTAGTGCCTTTAGGATATTAGTAACTTTGCGATAGTCCTCGAGGTCCGTGGTATTTCCTTCTTCCAAATACTATGAACCGCTTATGGCAGATGTTTATTGGATCAAAAGATCACAATTAGAGTACTCTTGAGGAGTTCTCCATTCATAAATCGTGACTCTGCCAGTTCTACCTTTCTGCATGGGTTATCCGGAAGAAATATGTTGAACTTGGTTCGACATACTAATCTATGCATCCACAACTCAGAAAATTATATGTTCCTTTGAGTTGTTCTCCTTAGTTGCATTCTGACCCTCGTCTATCAATTGATAGTCAAGAGTATGCGTGCGTTCGTTTATCGATGCCTACTACTCTTGTGGTCCGTCAAGCCGTTCTATCCTGAATGACTTGGAGAAACAAACTCCAGTACCTCATCCATATCTAGGATTGGGTCAAAGTAGTTGTATTCCGCAGATCAAGTTACAATCCAGCTTCTGGTCTGCTCTACCCTGAAGTATTACCTTCTTTATGACAGGAATTTCATGAGAATTGCACCACCTTTTGTGAATTCTTGACATAGTGATACTTCTCGCCATCCTTTTTCATTCCTCGGTTCCGTGTTGATGCAACCAGAATACCGACAAATGAATTGTGATGTGTGAAATCAATACTCCTAGCAACCTCGTTGCTTGGTAGTTAAAGGATAATAATTTTATTCTTAGTATGTTGGTTATTGAATCACCATTCTAAGATTGATCGTGCTACCTAGTCCTTATTTCCTGGTGCACTCTTTGATTGATGAGTTAGGATTTGTCAAGTCCTCGCTCATTTGATCATATCATCTTGCCCTGAAAAGCAAGATTGTTCTCGAGCTTAGTAACATATCGGTGGTTCGTGATTTTCCGAAGATCTTCTCGGAAGTACTACCAGGTCGTCACCTGACCGTTATGTTGAGCCCGTGATCAAGTTGGTTTCTTATGAACCACCTTCTTTCCAAGAATCGGTGTTAGATATCCCTGAGCTAGTTGGTTAAGCTGGACAACAACTTGGAGAGTTGGAAGATAAAAACTTGTCTGACTTAGTTCGTTCCAAAGGGATATTCTTGTGTAGTGTGTGTTGAAGAAAGATGATATCTTCATCGATTGGTCCCTGTGATCAGTTGCTGGACCTATTGTCTTATCAATCCCTTGATTTGAGTGTGGGCTATCGTCAAATCAAATCAGTACCAACGATGCTCGTAATGTTGTCCTACTCGTGGTTGATCCCTCGAGCATACACCATTACATCTTTGGTCTGACCAATACTATCACCGTGTTCACATGATGGTGGAAGTCCAGTGATATGGAAATTCCGATGAGTTGCTGTTGAGCCCATCAGTAGCATTTTGTCTCCCCCCATGAATCATGTTGAACATCAACCTAGTGTTGGAAACTTGTGTAAGCATTTCTTCGTGTTTCGTTCATGAAGCATATGTTTGAATGAAAGTAGTGATTTTCCCTAATTCATGTGCATATGATGCAAGTTGCCGCCATGAATTTGAGGAAGATTGTTTTGTTTCCCTGGAATCATTCCAAATTAGTCATGCACACGTGCGAAGTATTCTGTGGTCTGGAGACTTGCAACCTTCATTCCATATGTGTCCCGAGCACACCAAGCCACTGATTGATTTGTTCAAGGGGAAGAAGTTCCTTCATAAGAGCTAATCATATGACTTATGCAAGGACTTCGTTATCCACGGTGATGGTTCCCAACCAGAACTCGGTAGTGTTTTATTGTAAGACTACCACGTGGTCATGCTTGTCCGGGACAACGTGTTCACATGTTTGTAGCAGAACCAGCTCATGTTTTGGAGCTTACTATCGTAGTTCATTTCCCGAGAATCTCGCAACGTCATCTCGTCGATTTGTGTTGCAAACTTTCATTTTTCTTTCTAGACTTGATGAGTCTGGGATATCCTGACACCAACCAGATCTGAATCTCAGGCAGATATGATGGTTGGAACATTCTCCAAGAACTATAATATTGGTCCCTCGATAACCGGTAAAGTGGATGTCGTGGCCAACACACCCAGCCGGAAGACCTATTATTGTAGTATCTTGATTGAAGAAGTTGGCCACCTCCCCTAGGGATTTCGTAGGATTTACTCCCTAGTTGCCCCTATGGATTTTGTGTTCCCGAAGTCCGACCTTTTACTTGATGTTCTAGATATCAAACCATATCTATGAATGGGTTACACTAGCACCTCAAGGAGAACATTAGAAGCAGGAGTGCTAAATGTCTCTCGGTCGATCATCCAGATTTTATTTGCTTGGCCTCGCTAAGGTGAAATCTGAGAAAGTGTTATCTCCTTCGCATCTGCATCGTCCATCGCTATTCATCATGGTAGTATGTTGTGTTGTCAGCACCCTTGACACGGTTGTTGGTAAAACCTTGATGATTGTGGAAATGCTCAAGTTCTTGAGAGCACGCACAAGCGCTACGTCTTATCATCGGCACTAGCTGGGATTGCCCCAGATTTCCTCGGTTATGCTATAACCACTCCAACAGTGAATTCACTCTCTATTGTTGGGTTCTTCCCCAGTTACCAGAATCATTCCTAGCATTTGCATTTTGTTCCTAGCTTGCACCGCCAATGTGCCATTCTACCATGGGTCTCTTCCATTTCCGGTGATAAGCAAATTCATCCATTACGTTGTCTTCAACAAGGTAATCCACATCATCCAAGTCCGAGTATGCCATTCTACCGACCCCCTCCAAACGATCGCTCGAGAATTGCCTTAGGCTGGTTTAAAGAGTTTCAATGATCTCTGAATCAAAAGTAATTCTTTTTGCCACTTAAGGGGATATCTCTACGAGTCACCTTCCCTAAGGTGTATCGTTATGGTATCATGGCAACTCAACTCCTCGCTACGTTGACAATCGTTTACCACCTTCTTAGGTATGAAATTGTTGTCTACCTAGCGAACCTTCGTCATCCGTTTCTTCCACCCCTATTGATGTGTATCTCGTGTCTCAACCCGAAAGATGGTTCTATGTCTCATTCCGTAAGTTAATCTTGAGTTGTTCGATCTTCGAGGAGATCGACCCTTCTAGAGTCTCCTTCTTTCCCCCCCCCCTGTCATGTTGACAGGATTTCTCAGAGCAAGACGACAAGACAAAGATGGTGTTCAAATCAACGTTCAACTGAAGTGCACCCTGGATCGTGAAGATTATACTAGTTGCGTTTCCCCTTCACCTTACCCTACGCTTGAATCTCGAGACGAGATTCTTGTTTAGTGGGGGTGAGTTGTCACATCCCTAGCTTCTGGTAATGCACTAGGCTAGACCTCTTGCTGCATCATGTTTAAATTCAAATGAAATTTGAATTGAGGAATTTTCAAAGCCTCAGAATCCTTTAAAAAAATGATCAAGATAAAAATTGCTTCAAATAAGTCCAAGAAAATGTTCTTGTTATCCTCTGGAAATATTGGCAAGAGGTAAAATCCAAACCAATATTTTCGGTATCTCAGAAACATTTATTTTGGGTATTTGAATTAAATCAATAATCTATTTGAATTTGGGGATATATTCATAATATATAATGAATATATTTTCAAATGCTTTGAAATGTTTTATGTACTTCTGGAATAGTCCAGAGAGGTAACATAAAATATTTCAGAATGTTTTGGCACTGTAAGAAATTATTTTGAATTTGAAAACAGTGGCAAAATAAAATAAAAAGGGAAACAGAACAGAAAAAAATAAAAAAAGAGAAGGAAGTACCTGGCCTCACCCGTGCAGCCCAGCCGGCCCAGCTCCTCCCGCGGCCCAGCCCACCTGGCCCCCTTCTCCTGTCTTCTTCCCGTGCCAGCGCACGAAGCAGCTGCGTGCTGGACGCACGCGCGCCGACGCCGGCCACCTCCTGCTTCGCCGTGGCAGCCTCCCCGACCCCCTCGCGACGCCACGAAGACGGCCTCGACCCCCCTCGATCGTCTCTCTCTCTCTGGACCCCCTCCTCCTCCTCTGTTCTCCCTCCCTCTCGTCACCGAACGCACCTGGGAGCGCCGCTCGCCGTAGCCATGACCACGGCCACCCCCTCCCCTCTCCGACGTGCTCCCGAGCTCCTGCACCTCGTCGCCAACCCCCTCACCGAGCCACGTGACCGGAAGGGCCCCGAGCAGCCGCCATCGTCATCATCTCCGAGCTTCGGCCCCGGTGCCGTCTCCGTCGAATTCGGCCACTCCGGCGCGCCCCCGAGCCCACTGACCCTCCCTACAGCTCCGCGGTGAGCCTCCGTGCAGAACCCCTCTCTCTCCCCTCGCGTTTGCGAGCTCTAGGCCATAGCCCGTCGCGGCTGAACTCCGGCCGCCGCTGACCATGTCGCCGCCGTGGCCTGAGCTCGAACGGGTCGCGCCCGTGCATCTCACCGAGCTCGTGGTGACTCCAGGAGGCTGCGCAATGCTTTACCTCACTCGCCCGTGCTCCACAACGCCGTTTTCGCCGAGGCCCGAACTCCGGCGCCGCCTCGGGCTCCATTCCGGCGAACCCCGGCCACCCCCGCACCTTCCGTTGGCCCCCCTAGATGCGCACGGGCACGGGCTACCTTCTGGTGCCCTTCGCGCGTCCAGCCGCCGCCCGTAGCGCAACCCCGGTGAACTTCCGCCGCGTTTCGGGTCGCCGCCGGCCGAACTCCGGTGGCCAGTGACGTGGCGCTGTCATTAGCACTAATGACCCTGTTAAACTAACCCCGTGACGCTGACAGTGGGCCCCGTAGCGGGTCAAAGCCCGGGTCAACGCGGGATTAGCCCCTGTGTCACTGACGTGTGGACCCCACACGTCAGGTTTGACCTGGACCGCCCGTTGACCTGCTGAGGTCAGCATGAGGTCATGCTGACGCCATAATTCATTTTCTGGAATTATTTTAATTCTAAATATTCAGGAAATTTCAGAAAATGCCTAAAACTTCCAAAATTCATAGAAAATTAACCGTAACTCCAAATTAAATAATTTATATATGAAAAATTATCAGAAAAATTCAAGGAATCCATCTGTACCATTTTCATGCATGTTAGAACAACTTATCACTACTGTTTAGAGCAAATGAAGTGAATGGCATTTAATAATCACATATGGAGTTTGAATTTGAATCTTGTATTCAAACCAACTTCATTTAATCTGTTGCTAGTTGCATTGGCTCAAAACACATTCATTTTGCCATGTCATGATCATGCATCATATTGTGCATTGCATTGATTGTGTTTCCTTCTGTGTTGCCGGTATTTGTCCCCTCTCGATAGACGTGATACCGATGATGTGATCGTTGACACTGATGAAGACTCAATGTTATCTTCAGAAGTGCCAGGCAAGCAAAACCCCCTTGTTCATTCCGATACAATCCTACTCTCTCGCTCCTGCTCTCTTTTACTGCATTAGGACAACATCGATTCATCTGTTACTTGCTGCGGTAGCTGAACCCCTTTATCCTTTGCATGACCTGTCATTGCCACAGTAAATAGATGAAACCCACTAGCATGAGTAGGAGTTGTTTGAGCCCTGTTGTGCCTACTCATTCATGTTTGTTTGTCATGCCTGCTACTGCTTAGAGTTGAGTCAGGTCTGATTCATCGGGGATGAATCAGAGGTGTGTGAACATGTCCTACTGTGTGTGAGCTAAGTGTGTGAACACGATTTGGTAAAGGTAGCGGTGAGAGGCCATGTAGGAGTACATGGTGGGTTGTCTCATTGAAGCCGTCCTCAGGAACTGAGTTCTGTGTTTGTGATCCATGATTCAGCTACTACCATACATTGGGCCCTGAAATATGACCCGCTCGACTTCTTATTCACCCTAGTCCTCTGTCCAGGAGTTGCAAGTAGTTTCTGGTGTTTGTAGCTATGCTGGAGGCCGTGGACAGCGCTGACCGTAGGGGTGGGCTGTGATGCGGTAGGTACGTGGCACGGTGTAACCGGATGCCCGTTTGGTGTCTCGGGAACCCTGTTCACATCGTTTGGGGCTGTGAGCGAAACTCCGGCCGGATCTCCTCATGGATGGAACCCGAATAGGCGATAAACCTGGACTAGAGACTTGAGTGTTTAGGTAGGTCGTGGTCTACACCCACGTCGGCTTCCGCTTGAAGGTCTGCCGAGCACATGTCGTGTGCAGACGCGTAAGTGGTGGAAACATGTATGAAGAAGTACACCCCTGCAGGGTTAACATCATCTATTCGAATAGCCGTGTCCGCGGAAAAGGACTTCTGGGTTGCTTATATCAGTTCATAGACAAGTGAAAGTGGATACTCTAAAATACGCAAGATAAGCGTGAGTGCTATGGATGGCGTTCTCGTAGGGAGACGGGAGCGGATCCATAGTGGTGTATTGATATGGTGAATATGTGGACTCGTGTGCGCCACCTCAAAAGAGTTACTTGCAGTCGTAGTTCAGGATAGCCACCGAGTCAAAGCTGGCTTGCTGCAGTTAAACCCCACCATCCCCTTTGTTGATAATGATGCATATGTAGATAGTTCTGATGTAAGTCTTGCTGGGTACATTTGTACTCACGTTTGCCTATTTTATGTTTTTGCAGAGAGACTTCGGTCTCGCTAGTAGTTCCGCGTGGACTTCGACGTTTAGCTTGTTACCTCAGCTACGATCTTGTGCCCTCGGCAGGATCTGATAGATAGTCAGGCTTCTCAGCCTTTTTCATTTATAGATGTCTGTACTCAGACATGATAGCTTCCGCTTGTGCTTTGACTTGTATGCTCTGAATGTTGGGTCATGAGACCCATGTTTGTAATATCTCGCTCCTCGGAGCCTATTGAATAAACTACTTGAGTCGTAGAGTCATTTTGTGATGCCATGTTGTATTGCACATATCGAGCATATTGTGTGTATGTTATTGAAATGCTTGGTATGTGTGGGATCTGACCATCTAGTTGTTTATCTTTAGTAGCCTCTCTTACGGGGAAATGTCTCCTAGTGTTTCCACCGAGCCATGGTAGCTTGCTACTGCTCCGGAACACTTAGGCTGGCCGGCATGTGTCCTTCTTCGTTCCTGTGTCTGTCCCTTCGGGGAAATGTCACGCGATGAATACCGGAGTCCTGTTAGCCCGCTACAGCCCGGTTCACCGGAGTCCTGCTAGCCCAGTGCTACAGCCTGGATTCACTCGCTGATGACCGACACGTTCGATGCTGGGTCATGGATGCCTGTCCCTGTAAGTCTGTGCCACTTTGGGTTTACGACTAGCCATGTCAGCCCGGGCTCCTTATCATATGGATGCTAGCGACACTATCATATACGTGTGCCAAAAGGCGCAAACGGTCCCGGGCAAAGGTAAGGCGACACCCGTGGGAATACCGTGCGTGAGGCCGCAAAGTGATATGAGGTGTTACATGCTAGATCGATGTGACATCGAGTCGGGGTCCTGACAATGAACCTCTAACCTTTGACACCCTTCCTAGCAAACCGTTGCTTGGCTATGTTACCGCTTTGCTCAGCCCCTCTTATACCGTTGCTAGTTGCAGGTGAAGTTGAAGATTTCTCCATGGTGGACAGGATTTTGGTTGGGATATCACAATATCTCTTATATTATTAATGCATCTATATACTTGGTAAAGGGTGGAAGGCTCGGCCTTATGCCTGGTGTTTTGTTCCACTCTTGCCGCCCTAGTTTCCGTCATACCGGTGTTATGTTCCCGGATTTTGCGTTCCTTACGTGGTCGGGTGATTTATGGGACCCCCCTGACAGTTCGCTTTGAATAAAACTCCTCCAGCAAGGCCCAACATTGGTTTTACCATTTGCCTCACCACCACCTATATTTCCCTTGGGAGTAATTAACCCAAGGGTCATCTTTATTCAGCCTCCCCGGGCCAATGCTTGTCTAAGTGTTGGTCCAAACTAGAGCCACTTGCAGCGCCACCTTGGGGAAACTTGAGGTCTGGTTTTAGTTGTACGGACTGCTCATCCGGTCGTGGCCTGCAACAAGATACGCGCGGCTACTATCAGGATGTCGGCACGCCAGGAGGTCTTGCTGGTCTTGTTTTACCATTGTCGAAATGTCTTGTATACCGGGATTCCGAGACTGATCGGGTCTTCCTGGGAGAAGGTCTATTCCTTCGTTGATCGCGAGAGCTTGTCATGGGCTAAGTTGGGACACCCCTGCAGGGTTTAAACTTTCGAGAGCCGTGCCCGCGGTTATGTGGCAGATGGGAATTTGTTAATGTCCGGTTGTAGATAACTTGACACCTGATCCGAATTAAAACGCATCAACCGTGTGTGTAGCCGTGATGGTCTCTTCTCGGCGGAGTCCAGGAAGTGAACACGGTTTCTGTGTTATGTTTGACGTAAGTAGGTGTTCAGGATCACCTCTTGATCATTGCTAGCTTCGCGACCGTTCCTTTGCTTCTCTTCTCGCTCTCATTTGCGTATGTTAGCCACCATATATGCTTAGTCGCTGCTGCAACCTCACCACTTTACCCCTTCCTTTCCCATTAAGCTTTGCCAGTCTTGATACCCATGGTAATGGGATTGCTAAGTCCTCGTGGCTCACAGATTACTACAACAACAGTTGCAGGTACAGGTTATGCGATGATCTTGACGCGAGAGCGATGTTCCTTGTTTTGGAGTTCTTCTTCTGCTTCTTCTTCGATCAGGGGATAGGTTCCAGGTCGGCAGCCTGGGCTAGCAGGGTGGATGTCATATGAGTTTCTGTTTGTGTTTCATCCGTAGTCGGATGTTGGTCTTATGTATGATGTATTGTTGTATTCATGTGGCATTGTATGCCTCTTGTATGTATCCCCATCTATTATGTAATGTTGATGTAATGATATCCACCTTGCAAAAGCGTTCCAATATGCGGGTCTATCCTTGGTGGGACCTTCGAGTTCCTTTTGGATTGGGTCGCATATTGGGCGTGACATTTAGTGCACCATGCTTAACGGCTTAGAATCGGGACTTCAAAGACGTTTTGAACGTCATGGACAATATGAGATGATCCAAGAGTTGAAGTTAATATTTCAAGCAAATACCCGAGTTGAGAGATATGAAGTCTCCAACAAGTTCTATAGCTAAAAGATGGTGGAGAATTGCTCAACTAGTGAGCATGTGCTCAGATTGTCTGGGTACTACAATTGCTTGAATCAAGTGGGAGTTAATCTTCCAGATAAGATAGTGATTGACAAAGTTCTCTAGTCACCATCACCAAGTTACTAGAACTTCATGATGAACTATAGTATGCAAGGGATGACAAAAATGATTCCCGAGCTCTTCGTGATGTTGAAATCGACGAAGGTAGAAATCAAGAAAGAGCATCAAGTGTTGACGATTGACAAAACCACTAGTTTCAAGAAAAGGGCAAAGGGAAAGAAAGGGAACTTCAAGTAGAATGACAAGCAAGTTGTCACTCCCGCGAACAAGCTCAAAGCTGTACCAAAGCCTGAAACTGAGTGCTTACACTGCAAAGGAAATGGTCACTGGAAGCGGAAATGCCCGAAATATTTGGTGGATAAGAAGGATGGCAAAGTGAACAAGGGTATATTTGATATACAGGTGTTTGATGTGTGCCTTACTAGTGTTTATAGTAGCCCCTGAGTATTTGATACTTGTTCGGTTGCTAAGATTAGTAACTCGAAACAGGAGTTACATAATAAATAGAGACTAGTTGAGGGGAAGTGACTATGAGTGTTGGAAATAGTTCCAAGATTGATCTGATCATCATCACACACTCCCTATATTTTCGAGATTAGTGTTAAACCTAAATAAATGTTATTTAGCATTTGTGTTGAGCATGAATATGATTTGATCATGTTTATTGCGATACAGTTATTCATTTGAAGTTAAAGAATAATTGTTATTCTGTTTACATGAATAAGACCTTCGATGGTCATACACCCAATGAAAAAAGTTTGTTGGATCTCGATTGTAGTGATACACATATTCATAATATTGATGCCAAAAGATGTAAAGTTAATAATGATAGTGCAACTTATTTGTGGCACTGTCGTTTGGGTCATATCGTTGTAAAGCGCATGAAGAAACTCCATAAAGATGGATTTTCGGAATCACTTGGTTATGAATCATTTGATGCTTGCGAACCATGCCTTTTGGGCAAGATGACTAAAACTCCGTTCTCTGGAACAATGGAACAAGCTACTGGCTTATTGGAAATAATACATACCGATGTATGCGATCCAATAAGTGTTGATGCTCGTGGCAAGTATCGTTATTTTCTGACCTTCACAAGATGATTTGAGCAGATATAGGTATATCTACTTGATGAAACATAAGTCTGAAATAGTTGAAAGGTTCAAAGAATTTCAGAGTGAAGTGGAAAAATCATCGTAACAAGAAAATAAAGTTTCTATGATATGATCGTAGAGATGAATATTTGAGCTATGAGTTTGGCCTTCATTTTAAACAATGTGGAATAGTTTCACAGCTCACGCCACATGGAACACCACAGCGTAATGGTGTGTCCGAACGTCGTAACCACACTTTATTGGATATGGTGTGATCTATGATGTATCTTACCGATTTACCAATATCGTTTTGGGGTAATGAATTAGAGATAGCTGCATTCACGTTAAAATAGGGCACCATCTAAATCCATTGAGATGACACCGTATGAACTATGGTTTAACAATAAACCTAAGCTGTAGTTTCTTAAAGTTTGGAGTTGCGATGCTTATGTGAAAAAGGTTTCAACCTGATAAGCTCGAACCCAAATCAGAGAAGTGCGTCTTCATAGAATACCCAAAGGAAACTGTTGGGTACACCTTCTATCACAGATCCGAAGGCAAAACATTCGTTGCTAAGAATGGATCCTTTCTAGAGAAGGAGTTTCTCTCGAAAGAAGTGAGTGGGAGGATAGTAGAAGCTTGATAAGGTAATTTGTACCTTCTCCCGAATTGGAAAGTAGTTCATCACAGAAATCAGTTCCAGTGATTCCTACACCAATTAGTGAGGAAGCTAATGATGATGATCATGAAACTTCAGATTAAGTTACTACAAAACCTCGTAGGTCTTCCAAAGTACAGTCCGCACCAGAGTGGTACGGTAATCCTGTTCTGGAAGTCATGTTAGTAGACCATGATGAACCTACGAACTATGAGGAAGCGATGATGAGCCCAGATTCCACGAAATGGCTTGAGGCCATGAAATCTGAGATAGGATCCATGTATGAGAACAAAGTGTGGACTTTGGTGGACTTGCCCGATGATCGGCAAGCCATAGAAAATAAATGGATCTTCAAGAGGAATACGGGCGTTGATTGTAGAGTTACTATCTACAAAGCTCGACTTTCACAAAAAGGTTTTTGACAAGTTCAAGGTGTTGACTATAATGAGATTTTTTTTCAACTGTAGCGATGCTAAAGTCCGTCCGAATCATGTTAGAAATTGCCACATTTTATGAAATCTGGCAAATGGATGTCAAAACTGCATTCCTTAATGGTTTTCTTAAAGAAGAGTTATATATGATGCAACCAAAAGGTTTTGTCAATCCTAAAGGTGCTAACAAAATGTGCAAGCTCCAGCAATCCATCTATGGACTGGTGCAAGCATCTCAAAGTTGGAATATACACTTTGATAAGTTGATCAAAGCATATAGTTTTATACGGACTTGCAGTGAAGGCTGTATTTACAATAAAGTGAGTGGGAGCACTACAACCTTTCTGATAAGTATATGTGAGTGACATATTGTTGATCAGAAATGATGTAGAATTTTTCTGGAAAGCATAAAGAAGTGTTTGAAAGTAGTTCTTTAAAAGAAAGACCTCAGTAAAGCTACTTACATATTGAGCATCAAGATCTATTGAGATAGATCAAGACGCTTGATAAGATTTTCAATGAGTACATACCTTGATAAGATTTTGTAGTTCAAAATGGAACAGTCAAAGAAAGAGTTCTTGCCTGTGCTGCAAAGGTGTGAAATTGAGTAAGACTCAAATCCTGACCACAGCAGAAAATAGAAAGAGAATGAAAGTCATTCCCTATGCATCAGCCATAGGTTCTATAAAAGTATGCTATGCTGTGTACCAGACCTATTGTATACCTTGCTCTTTGTTTGGCAAGGGAGTAAAATTTTGATCTAAGAGTAGATCACTGGACAACAGTCAAGAATATCCTTAGTGAGGACTAAGGAAATATTTTTCGATTATGGAGGTGATAAAAGAGCCCATCATAAAGAGTTACATCGGTGCAAGCTTTTACACCGATCCAGATAACTCTAAGTGTCAATCTGGATACATATTGAAAGTTGGAGCAATTAGCTAGAGTAGCTCTGTGCAGAGCATTGTAGACATAGAATATTTACAAAATACATACGGCTCTGAATGTGACAGACCCGTTGACTAAGCTTCTCTCACGAGCAAAATATGATCACACCTTAGTACTCTTTGGGTGTTAATCACATAGCGATGTGAACTAGATTATTGACTCTAGTAAACCCTCTGGGTGTTGGTCACATGACGATGTGAACTATGGGTGTTAATCATATACAGATATGAATATTGGTGTTAAATCACATGGCGATGTGAACTAGATTATTGACTCTAGTGCAAGTGGGAGACTGAAGGAAATATGCCCTAGAGGCAATAATAAAGTTATTATTTATTTCCTTATTTCATGATAAATGTTTATTATTCATGCTAGAATTGTATTAACGGGAAACATAATACATGTGTGAATACATAGACAAACATAGTGTCACTAGTATGCCTCTACTTGACTAGCTTGTTGATCAAAGATGGTTGTGTTTCCTAGCCATAGACATGAGTTGTCATTTGATTAACAGGATCACATCATTATAAGAATGATGTGATTGACTTGACCCATTCCATTAGCTTAGCACTCGATCGTTTAGTATGTTGCTATTGCTTTCTTCATGACTTATACATGTTCCTATGACTATGAGATTATGCAACTCCCGTTTACCGGAGGAACACTTTGTGTGCTATCAAACGTCACAACATAACTGGGTGATTATAAAGGTGCTCTACAGGTGTCTTCGAAGGTACTTGTTGGGTTGGCGTATTTCGAGATTAGGATTTGTCACTCCGATTGTCGGAGATGTATCTCTTGGCCCACTCGGTAATGCACATCACTTAAAACCTTGCAAGCATTGCAACTAGTGAGTTAGTTGTGGGATGATGTATTATGGAACGAGTAAAGAGACTTGCTGGTAACGAGATTAAACTAGGTATTGAGATACCGACGATCGAATCTCGGGCAAGTAACATACCGATGACAAAGGGAACAACGTATGTTCTTATGCGGTTTGACCGATAAAGATCTTCGTAGAATATGTAGGAGCCAATATGGGCATCCAGGTTCCGCTATTGGTTATTGACCAGAGAGATGTCTCGGTAATGTCTACATAGTTCTCGAACCCGTAGGGTCCGCACGCTTAACGTTCGTTGACAATATAGTATTATATGAGTTATGTATGTTGGTAACTGAATGTTGTTCGGAGTCCCGAATGAGATCACGAACATGACAAGGAACTCCGGAACGGTCCGGAGATGAAGTTTAATATATGGGATAATGTTGTTTGGTCTCCGGAGAGGTTCCGGAATTCACCGGACGGGGTTCCGGATGTTTCCCGAAATGTTTGGGTACGAGAACACGTTATTTGGGCCAAAGGGGAAAGCCCACAAGGTTTTTGGAAAGTGCAAAAGGAAGTTTTGTGGAGTCCAGGGGCCAGACGCCAGGGTCCCTGGCGTCTGGGTCCAGACGTCGAGAACCCTGGCATCTGGCCCTGGAGTCCGAGAAGGACTCTTGCCTTTCGGGTGAAACTGACTTTGTGGAGGCTTTTACTCCAAGTTTCGACCCCAAGGCTCAACATATAAATAGAGGGGCAGGGCTAGCACCAAAGGCACATCAAGAAACACCAAGCCGTGTGCCGGCAACCCCGTCCCCTCTAGTTTATCCTCCGTCATAGTTTCCGTAGTGCTTAGGCGAAGCCCTGCGGAGATTGTTCTTCACCAACACCGTCACCACGCCGTCGTGCTGCCGGAACTCATCTACTACTTCGCCCGTCTCTCTGGATCGAGAAGGCGAGGACGTCATCGAGCTGAACGTGTGCAGAACTCGGAGGTGCCGTGCGTTCGATACTTGGATCGGTCGGATCGTGAAGACGTACGACTACATCAACCGCGTTGATAAACGCTTCCGCTTAGCGATCTTCAAGGTTATGAAGATACACTCCCCCTCTCGTTGCTATGCATCACCATGATCTTGCGTGTGCGTAGGATTTTTTTTTGAAATTACTACGTTCCTCAACAACAACGTATGTTGTTATGCAGTTTGACCGATAAAGATCTTTGTAGAATATGTGGGAGCCAATATGAGCATCCAGGTTCCGCTATTGGTTATTGACCGGAGACGTGTCTCGGTCATGTCTACATAGTTCTCGAACCCGTAGAGTCCGCACGGTTAAAGTTCGATGACGGTTATATTATGAGTTTATGTGTTTTCATGTACTGAAGGAGTTCGGAGTCTCGGATGAGATCGGGGACATGACGAAGAGTCTCGAAATGGTCGAGATGTAAAGATCGATATATTGGACGACTATATTCGGACATCGGAAAGTTCCGAGTGATTCGGGTATTTTTCGGAGTACCGGAGAGTTACGGGAATTCGTATTAGGCCTTAATGGGCCATACGGGAAAGGAGAGAAAGGCCCCAAAGGGTGGCCGCACCCCTCCCCATGGACTAGTCCAAATTGGACTAGGGAGGGGGGCGCCCCCTTCCTTCCTTCTCCTTCTCCCTTCCCTTCTCCTACTCCCACAAGGAAAGGAGGAGTCCTACTCCCGGTGGGAGTAGGACTCCCCCCTTGGCACGCCCTCCTCCTAGGTCGGCCGCCTCCCCCCTTGCTCCGTTATATACGGGGGCAGGGGCGCACCTCTAGAAACAACATTAGATCTTTGATCTCTTAACCGTGTGCGGTGCCCCCTCCACCATAGTCCTCCTCGATAATATTGTAGCGGTGCTTAGGCGAAGCCCTGCGACGGTAGAACATCAACATTGTCACCACGCTGTCGTGCTGACAGAACTCTCCCTCGACACTCGGCTGGATCGGAGTTCGAGGGACGTCATCGAGATGAAAGTATGCTAGAACACGGAGGTGTCGTGCTTTCGGTGCTTGATCGGTCGGGCCGTGAAGATGTACGACTACATCAACCGCGTTGTTCTAACACTTCCGCTATCGGTCTACGAGGGTACGTGGACGACACTCTCCCCTCTCGTTGCTATGCATCACCATGATCTTGCGTGTGTGTAGGAATTTTTATGAAATTACTATGTTCCCCAACAAAGCCGGCCATGCCATCTGATCCCAACGAAGCCAAAGCAGGGGCCTCATTCTAGCCGGCCAAAGAGACCAAGCGGATGCCCTTGGACCCTGACCACCCGGAACGATTTGCTATTGTAGGCACTGGCCTCAACACCAAATAGGAAGGCGACTCGTCGATTTCCTCCATGATAATCGAGACA
Source organism: Triticum aestivum (assembly GCF_018294505.1). NCBI lineage: Eukaryota > Viridiplantae > Streptophyta > Magnoliopsida > Poales > Poaceae > Triticum > Triticum aestivum. The sequence continues at coordinate 348,005,048 of NC_057795.1, read as the reverse complement.
TCTTTGCATGGTCCCCCAAAGACATGACGGGTGTCCCTACAGATCTCGCCGAGCACAAACTTCATGTAAGGTCAGATGCCAAGCCGGTCAGGCAACCTGTCCGCCGTCTGTCTGAAGAAAAGAGAAGAATTGTTGGAGAAGAAGTCGCCCGACTGCTAGCAGCTGGATTCATCATGGAAGTGTTCCACCCGGACTGGCTGGCCACCCCGGTCCTTGTGCTAAAGAAGAATAAAAAGTGGCGCATGTGCATTGATTACACCAACCTCAACAAAGCCTGCCCGAAATATCCATTCGCTCTACCGCGAATAGACCAAGTGATTGACTCCACAGCCGGAAGCGAGCTGTTGTCTTTCCTTGATACCTATTCTGGCTACCACCAGATCAAGCTAGATCCGGCCGATCGACTGAAGACCGCCTTCATCACGCCATTCGACATCTTCTGCTGCATCATCATGATGTTCGGCTTCAAGAATGCGGGCGCCACCTTCCAACGCTGTATGCAGAAGTGCTTGCTCAAGCAACTCGGACGCAATGCCCACGTTTACGTGGACGACATTGTGGTGAAGACGGAAAAGCATGGCACCCTGATGGAGGAGTTGAAAGAAACCTTTGAAAATCTGCGCTGCTTCAACATCAAGCTCAAGCCAGAGAAGTGTGTCTTTGGTGTGCCAGCCAGCCAGCTCCTAGGCTTTCTGGTCTTAGAATGTGGTATTGAGTGCAACCCTGTGAAGATCAAGGCCATCGAGAGGATGGAGAAACCCACCAAGCTGCATGATGTGCAGAAATTCACCGGGTGCCTGGCATCCCTCAGCCGCTTCATCAACCGTCTAGGCGAAAAGGCACTCCCCTGTACCAGCTCATGAAGAAAACCACCTACTTCGAGTGGAACGGCCAGGCGGATGCCGCCTTCCTCCAACTCAAGCGAATGATGTCCACACCACCTATCCTGGCGGCTCTGGCTGCTAAAGAGCCCATGCTCCTATACATCATCGCTACTAACAGACTTATCAGCACGGTGATCATCGTCGAGCGCCCATAAGCCGGCAAGGCACAGCCGGTCCAGAGGCTGATGTATTACCTGAGCGAGGTCTTGTCGGCCTCCAAGCAGAATTACCCCCATTACCAGAAGATGTGCTATGGCGTGTACTTTGCCGCCAAGAAGCTGAAGCAGTACTTTCAAGAGCACTCCATCACGGTCGTCTGCACCGCTCCCCTTGCCGAGATCATAGGCAACAGAGATGCCTCGGGCCGGGTGGCCAAGTGGGCCATCGAGCTAGCTCCACACACCATCTTCTACCAGCCCCACACCGCCATCAAGTACCAAGAACTAGCAGACTTCCTCGTCGACTAGGCCGAGTCCCAGTACCTGCCACCAGCTCTGGACTCTACACATTGGCGGATGCACTTTGACGGCTCAAAGATGCGCACCGGTCTGGGAGCCGGCATCGTCCTCACCTCTCCCAAAGGCGACAAGCTGAAGTACATGTTGCAGATCCATTTCGCCGCCTCCAACAATGTAGTAGAATATGAAGCACTCATCTTCGGGCTCCGACTGGCCAAAGAAATCGGCATTCACCGCATCCTCTGCTACGGTGATTCGGACTTGGTGGTCCAGCAGTCGTCCCACAACTGGGACGCCAAGGATACAAACATGGCAAGCTACCACTTCCTCGTCCAACAGCTGAGGGGCCACTTCGACGGGTGCGAGTTCAGCCATGTGCCACGGGCCGACAATGATGCAGCAGACGCTCTCGCCTGCATCGGCTCCACCCGGCAAGCTATACCATCCAGCGTCTCCCTCGAGCACCTCCGCAAGCCGTCCATCAAGCCTTCACCGGAGTCTGACTCCATCTTCGTGCCGTCTGCCCCAGGAGCAGCCGAATCCGGCTCGGGGACTTCAGCAGTTGGCGCGGGGACTTCAACGGCCGGCTCGGGGACTTTGCCAAGCAGCCCGGGGGCTGCAGCACCAGCACCCGATCCCGCGCACTCAGCAGGCGCCCCGGGGGCTGCTGCAGTCGACCAAGGGATTTCATCACCGCCATCTGGAGCGGCCGGCTCCAGGCCGCCACCTCCCAACCCAGTCCCCCTCGTATCAGTCATAGTGTTCACTATGGTGGCGTCCCCGTCTTGGGCGCAGCCTATCCGCGACTATTTGGTCAGCCGCGTGCTGCCAACTGACAAGGTGCTAGCAAGACAGATCCAGCGCAGAGCAGGCTCCTACACCATTGCCAATCAAGAGCTTGCAAGGCAGAGTGTGATTGGCGTCCATCAGCGTTGTGTAGAACCAGAAAAGGGCATAGAGATCCTCAGAGACATACATCAAGGCGAGTGTGGCTAGCATGCCGCCTTCAGATCCCTTGTCGCCAAAGCTTTCTGCCATGGATTCTTCTGGCCGACTGCTTAGGATGCCAAAGAGCTAGTCAAGAAGTGTAAGGGGTGCCAAGTGTTCAGCGCCAAGCAACATCTGCTGGCTTCCGCCCTTAAGACCATCCCCATCACCTGGCCCTTTGCCGTGTGGGGTTTGAATATGGTAGGCCCTTTCAAGACGGCGCGAGGCGCCATGACCCATCTGCTGGTCGCCGTGGACAAGTTTACAAAGTGGATAGAAGAAAAACCAATCAAGAAGCTGAATGGGTCAACTGCTGTCACGTTCATCGCCGACATCACTATCAGATATGGCATTCCTCACAACATCAACACCGACAACGGCACCAATTTTGCCAAAGGCGCCTTGGCCCGTTTCTACACGAATTAGGGCATCCGACTGGACCTAGCGTCTGTTGTCCATCCGCAGTCAAACAGCCAGGTGGAGCAAGCAAACGGCCTCATCTTGTCCAGCATCAAGCCCCACCTGATCGAGCCGCTAGAGTGGTCAGCCGGCTGCTGGATCGACGAGCTGCCGGCCGACCTCTGGAGTCTTCGAACTACGCCGAACAGATCAACCGGCTTCACGCCCTTCTTCCTCGTGTACGGCTTCGAGGCGATCATCCCCACAGATATCAAGTTCGACTCACCTCGGGTTGCCATGTACACGGAGGTGGAGGCCAAGGAGGTGTGAGAAGACAGTGTTGATCTGCTGGAAGAGGCCCGACTCCTGGCATGCAGCCGGTCCGCCATCTACCAGCAGAGTCTGCGCCGCTACCACAACAAGAAGGTTAGGCCGCGTTCATTCCGTGAGGGTGACCTTGTGCTCCGCCTGATCGAGCGATTAGCCGGACAGCACAAGCTCACGACACCTTGGGAAGGCCCCTTCATCATCATCAAGGCCCTGGGCAATGAATCATCCTACCTCATCGACGCCCAGAAGCCTAGGGCGTGCAAGATATGCACAGCTGGCGAAGAGATGGAGCGGCCATGGAATGCAAACCTGCTCCACCCGTTTTATAGTTGATTCGAGCGTATGTATCACGACCACTTTGTATGAAGTAAAAGACCTCAGGTCCCCCGAGGAGAACTCGGGGGCTACCTTTTTATCTATCTATGAGCTAAGCTTATGCCATGACTTGAGTTTTTCTGTTCCTTCCCCGTCCGGGTTCCGGTCAGCCGGCCCGGGGGCCGCCGCCTTGTCCTAAGTTTTTCACCAGCCGGAGCTGACTAGTAGTGTGCCAACACGAAAAAAGCCCTCTCTCCACCCTAAGTCGCAGCTTGCAATGCGACTGTCTGACTGACAGGAGCTAAAGGCCGACGCAGTCGCCCACACGAAATTTGGCTAAGGAGGAAAGCTAACTTTGGACCAGTCGGCCCACCGCCTCCCTCGTCTGGCTACTCAGCAGCCGACAGGCTGGCTTCTCGCTCGATTGAGCCCTACTCTACATGGCCTAAGTAACATGCCCGTTTCAAAGAACGACCAAGTCCCTGGCCCGGCCACAGACCGCAGAGCGGCTGTCCGGCTGGCAGGGAGGCGGCCAAGGAAATGCGGCAAGAAAGAAAGCCAAAGAGAGAGAGGCAAAAATCGAGCAAGATTTTAAAACTTATGTACATTGCACAAGGCCAGAGGCCAACATTCACAAAGTTTAAAATACACCCCCAGTGGGTGGAGTTGCGCACACTTAACATCATTGTTCAAAACGATTACAGAGGAGCAGTAGGCGGGTTCGAGGATCGGCAGAGGCCGCATCGCCGGTTGGTGGAGCGGTCGGCTGGCTGGTCTCGGTCTGGTCGGCGGCAGTCGGCGTAGCCGCCTGTGGCTCGCTGGTCGAAACTTGGTCCGGATGAGGCTGGCCACTCGCTCCGCCCACCGACGCGTCGTCTTCGCCCTCCTCGTAATCGTCGTCATCGCCCTCATCGCTGGAGGCGATTTCCTCCACCGAGTCCTCCTCGGGCAGTTCGTCCAGCCCGAACCAGCTTGGCGGCACTGCGTTGCCGTCAGACTCCAACTCAGGGACGAAGACAGCAGTGTTGATGTAGTCGACAAGCGCCACTGCACACTAGGCAAGCTCAGGGCCCGCCTACGCCAGCTGGTCTGCGGCCTCCAGCCAGAAAGTGGCCAGCTAGGTCAAGTCCAGGTTGGGGTACCACCCCTTGATGAACTCCAGGGCCGCCCGAGCGCCCGCCCGAGCTGCGGCGCCCTTTCAAGCCTCAAAGCGGCCGACTGCAACCTCCAGCCACTCGGCAGTCTGGCCTGGAGTGCGTGGGATCTGGATGCCTGGCCAAAGGGCGACAACACCACTGCACCGGTGCATTGTAGACGGCATATCATCCGATGGGCCAGCTGCAGGCGTGCTTTGACAGCCAGGAGCTGCTCACCACAATTCCGGGGCGCGTTGGGCGCAATATCCGCGCCTGCCACTCTCCACACAATGTGCCGTGCCTCGATGGCTTGGGAGACGGCGACGGAGAAGCCTAGGAAGTACTCTGAATCAAGAAATGAGAGATGGAAGCCAGCTCTTGCAGCAGTCGGCAGCCACACAAGAAGACGAGAAGTACATACCGTCGATCAGGTACTCGATCTCCCCGTAGCCGGAGTTCAGGAACTCCTCCGGCTCGGCCCGGTTCGCACGCTGAGTCTCAAACTCGGCCTTGAGGAGGTCCTTGCCGTCCTTCAGCTGCTGGATCTCAGCCTTGTGCTACTGGACCTCCGTCTTGTGCCGCTCCGCCTGGTCGGCCAGCTCCTTGTTAAGGCGCTCGCATTCCTGCGCTGCGTGGCTGCGCTCCAGCTCCTTGGCGTGGAACCCGGTCTTGAGCTCGCCCACGCGCCGCTGCAGGGCAGCAGCCGCCTCTGTGAAAACAAAAAAAGAAGACATCAGCGTCAGCAAGAAAAAGAAGAAGGTAGCTGCCGGAAGATCCGGCCAGACTGCTCAGCAGTCGGCCTGAACCTCGGGGGCTACACCCAGCGGGTGCACTGGCGTGCCCCCGTGAGAAGAAAGACAGAACACTTACTTCTGCTCTCGTTCAAGTCGCTGGTCCACTTGGCCAGCTCCTTGACATGGGAGTTACAGGCGGTCGCACGTAGGTTGTGGTAGTCCTGCAGCAAGGACCAAAGAAGAAAAGAAAAGCAAGATCAGTACTCAGAACTCACCTTAAAGTTCCGAGCCGCCTGCTTAGCAGCCAACCCAGAACTCGGGGGCTACACCCAGTGGGTGCGCTGGCACGCCCCCACGGAAGATTGCGAGAAGACAAAAACAAAAAGCGAGTACGTACCCAAAGAACTGCTCGCGACGCAAGGAACTCCTGCACCTGCTTCTGGAGGGCGGCACCTTCGCCGGCGAGCTGGGTCTGGACGTCCTTCACCGACACGTTCAAGGCGCCGCCACCACCACCATCCGCCTAGTCCGCCGTGTTGGCGCTTGTGGCCTCAACATCGGGCATCGCCGAGCTGGATGCTCTGGCATCCATCAGCCGCGGTGCTGAGCTCGCCTTCGTCGGGCGCCAGCGCGCCGGGATGCTGACCATGGGAAGCGGCCCCATGGTCAGCTGACCGTCAGCCGACGCCACTTGTGGCCCCTCGGGTTGGCTGACCTGCGTATCGGCAGTCGGCGGAGGCCGAGCCACCTCTTCCCCGGGCCTGGGGCCGCCTCCTTCCTTCTTCACAGCTGGCTGGGCAACACCGTCTTCGCCATCCGACTTCGGAGCCTTCGGCATAGGCGGCTCTGGGTGCTGCAAGTCGACTGGCCTTGGCGGCCGCGTCTGCCCGCTTCCTGTCCTCCGCCTTGGCCTGCGCCTTGGCCGCGGCGTCGGCCTCCGCCTGTGCTGCCTGCGCCGCCTTGGCCGCCTTCTCCCGCTCCTCGTGCGCCTCCCGCGTGTTCCTCTTCGTGGCCTCCTGGAGGTCGGCAAGCGGGCCCACGTGGCGGGGGGCGACCGGGGTGTTGGCAGGCCCAACCACCAAAGCCTTCGGGGCCCGCGAGAGGGACCGCGGGGCCCTGTTTCAAGCAAGCAGAAGAAAAGGCGTTGAAGAAAGAGCAGAGAAAAAACAAGCAAGATGCAATAAAGAGAGAGTTGCAAGTTCTTACGCTGACACCCCTGGGCGCGGCTTCGGTACCCTCTGGTACTGGGCCGCCTTCGCAGCAGCTTCTTGCCGCTTGGTTGTGGCAGCCCTGTTCTTCGGTTTCTTGGGCCGGCTGCCGAAGAGCCCGCCCTCAGCCCGACGCTTCGGTGCACCGGCTGCTGCTAACAGCGCGGCCGAAGAGCCGGCGCCCATCTTGTCGACGCGGTTCATGCTCTTCCACGCCGTCATCCGTCCAGTCACCCAGGCCGCCTCTGGAGGAGCCGCCTGCTCCCCCTCCACCATCGCCGATGGCGTCATCCTCCTCCATGGCGGCCGCCCCCAAGTCGGGGTCGCCCTTGTCACTGACCGACCGGTCCGGTGTGAACTCCTCGCCCGGAGCTAGTTGGAGGGGCGTCTGGCCCAGGAAGTACTGCACCAAGGCCGACTACTCAGACGGTGGGAGTAACTCGGACCAGCACAAGAGAAAAGGAAGGAGAAGCAAAAAACCTACCGTAGGCGGCGGGTTGTCCCAGCTGTACGGTGGCTTGCCGTACTGCCACGCCGTCTCCGACAGCTTGTAGTCGGAGATGTGGTTCACCAGCCGGGCGATCTCTGAGACCGGCATCTCCTTGGTAGATAGACGGCATGGATCCCGGCGCCTACTCATGTCGCTGATGATGTGGGGCTGCCCTTGGAGAGGCAGCACTCGGCGCTCCACGAAGGCGGCAAGCAAGTCGGAGGGCTTGAGGCACTCCGAGTCGATCATCACCTGAAGCCGGGTGAGGGCGCTGGCGGAGTTAACCGACAGAGTCTTCGGCATGTGGCTCCAGTTGGCACAGGGCTCGGCAGGCGTGCCGGCTACGTAAGCCAGCAGGTTGACGAAGTTCCGCTCCAGGTTGATGTTCTCAATATAAAAATATGACCGCTGCCACAGTTTGGCCGACTGCAGCAGGGCGATAGCAAGGAAGCGAGGTCCGCCCCCGGTCCCGGTGCGCCGCACCACGACGCAGGCTCCGCACTGTGCCGCCTCGCCCTTGACGACGGTGCTGAGCTTAAGGTAGAAGAGCTTTGCCCACACCTCGAGTGTGGACAGAGTACCAAGGTAACCTTCGCACAGCGTGACGAAGGCGGAGAGCAGCACCACCGAGTTCGGCGTGAGGTGGTGGGGCTGCAATCCATAGAAGGCCATCAGCGAGCGGAGGAACCCGCTCGGCGGAAGGCCGAAGCTGCAAAGAAAGTGCGCCGAAAGACGATGTACTCGCCGTCTTTCAGCGCCGGAAAGATCTCCCGAGCGAGGGGGAGACGCAGCTTGATGTCGGCGTGATGATGGAGGCACCGCGTCTCGCGGAGGAACTGTATGTGGTCTTCATGGACGATGGAGCCATCCCAGTCACCGGCGCGGCCGCTGAGCGCCATGGGCTCCGTGCTCGGCAGAGGTGCGAGGCGGCGGCGATGGAGATAGGGCTGGCGACGGCGAGCTGCAGTAGCGCTCCGGTGAGGGCAGAGGGCGCGGCAGTGACGAGGAAGAAGAGGCGAAGCAGAAGGAGAGGAGGGTGCGTGTGCATTTCTGCCGCCCCCTCCTTCCCCTACTTATAGCCCCACGATGGCGAAGCCGAGGGGGCGAGGCGTGGGGGAATGTGGGATTAACTGCGCCCACTCCCCCCACGACCCCCGCGATTTCTGCGCCTTGAAGGCGTGTATTAAATCACCCCGGAAGGGCAACCGTTCGCCTCAGCCACAGCGGATCTGTGTGCATGCCGAGGCCCTGTAGTGGCGGGCCCAGGCTTGCAACAACGTACCATCACGCGTGTCGGCTGGCAGGCTGACCTGGCCGCCAGGCGCCGCGTGGCGGACAGGCACCGAGCAGCGGGCCTGTTACCCAGCCGGCATGCCACCTGGCCACCACCACGACTATTCGAATTCCGCCAAGCGGCCACGACTGCGTCCGACTCCTAGCACCCGACTCCTCCCAGGCGGACGGAGCAGAAGGCGGAAAATCACTTAGAGAGGGAAACTGCTGAGGCCCTCTGGCCGTTTAGGCCGTAGAACCTCACCAGCTTCGGGGACTACTGATGGGGGGATAGACCCCGGGTAGCCTCATCCACACCTTAGCAGATTTCAAGACATCGGGGCTAGCCTAGCCCCTCAATCCGACTGGCCGCTAGGCCGGCTTCCATGGCCGGCTGGAGCCAACCAGCCGCCTCCTAAGAAGGCGGCGTGCCTTAGAAGGCGGCGAGAGCATGGGCCGACTCCTAGCAGGCGGCCCATCACCGCCTCAAAGTCTGCACCCACCTGCTATGACAAGACCAGGCGTGGCAACAGTGCCACCTGCCACCCCCAAATCCCGGAAGGAACGTGGCTACAGTGCGAACATACCAGGTGGACACCCTACGCCTGGCACGACACTGTAGCCACATGGCCTATGACAGTGCCTACGTCAGGTAGGGCCATGCCCCCATGACGGGCGGTCGGTACGGCCCGCGGGCGGCGGGCCCTACTAGTCCGTGTACCCCAAAAAGACGGCATGGCCTGAGCAGGCGACCTTGATGGGAGGCCGGCTCCTAGCAAGCGGCCGCCCCTCCCCTTGGAGTCTATGCACAATTAACGAGAGGTGACGGGGTGTGGCTACAGTGATCGCCCGCCAGGCGGCGGCACTATAGCCACGCGCCCCTCGACCAAGCCATCATCATCAGGGGCAAGGCTATAGTGCAGCCTATTCCCCCTCGCCCGCAGGCAGTGAGCCCTACCTCTCGGCGGAGCTCACGGCAGCCGGCGGGACCCATCAGGCGGCGGGCCCCAACAGCCAGCAGAGAAGCCGGAGCCCAGAGACACTGACGGCCGGGTACCAGGACCAGACGGATTACCATCGTACCCTTGGAGGGCAGGCCTATATAAACCCCCCAGGGTCACCCATGCAAAGGGTTGAGCCTTCTTAGATCATACACACACCCATAGCTAGAGAGGAGTAGAGCAAGCAACCTTCTTTCTCCTCTAGCCCGAACAGCTCAAGGAGCACCCTTGTACTAGCTATTGATCATAGTGATTGAAAGTGCTACTATCGACTAGAGGGGGGTGAATAGGCGATTTTTATGAAAGTCTTCAAAACTAGGAAGTTTCGAAGACAAACAACAGAAATGACCTAATTGTAATGCAGCGGAAGATAAACTACCCAAAGCAAGCCATAGTCAAGTATACAAAGATATGAAGGCACATGACTAATAGCAGCTAGGTAGTAAGGATCAGGATGGAAGATAGTATGAAGCCAATCAATAGTAGTAGTCAAGCAATGAAGTCAAACAGATACACAGATAGGCAATGACTTCACGAAGACACACTAAAGTAAGGATGGGAAGGGATAGAACCAGTTGCTTGTTGAAGACACAGGATTTGTTGGACCAGTTCCAGTTGTTGTGACAACTATACGTCTGGTTAGGGAGGCTGAGATTTAACTCAAAAGACCATGTCTTCACCTTATTCCCCTTGAGCTAAGGACACCCAGTCCTCGCCCAATCACTCTGGTAAGTCTTCAAGGGAGACTTCCAAACCTTCACAGACTTCGTTCACCGGCAATCCACAATGACTCTTGGATGCTCAGAACGCGACGTCTAACCGGCTGGAGGATTCACAGTCCTCAAGTGTAATAAGTCTTCAGGTCACACAGACAGAAAGACTTCAGTAATGTCTAACACTCTTTGGCTCTGGGTGTTTGGGCTTTGTCCTCGCAAGGATTTTTCTCTCTCTCAAATGCTTCAAGGTGGGTTGCTCTCAAACGACAAAAGCTGTGCACAAACTCTAAGCAGCCACCAATTTATGGTGTAGGGGGTGGGCTATTTATAGCCACTAGGCAACCCGACCTGATTTGTCCAAAATGACCCTGGGTCACTAAGGAACTGACACGTGTTCCAACGGTCAGATTTCAAACACACGCGGCAACTTTACTTGGGCTACAAGCAAAGCTAACTCATCCAGCTCTGGATAAGGTTTGCTCTCATTGTCTTCGCTCGAAGACATAGGATTTGAGTTGAGCATCACTTCAGTCACTTTGACTTAGTTCACTTGGACCCCACTTAACAGTACGGTGGTTCCTATGACTCAACAAAGAAGAAAAGGAAACAACGAAACCACACAGTCTTCGCGCTCCATAATCTTCATGTAATGTCTTCTCATGTCATAGTCTTCAATACGAATATCTTCTCATACCACCATTGTCTTCAATGTCTTCATACATTTTTAGGGGTCATCTCCGGTAGGTAAACCGAATCAATGAGGGACACTACCTGCGTTATCCTGCAATTCTCACAAACGCATTAGTCCCTCAACCAACTTTGTCGTCAATACTCCAAAACCAACTAGGGGTGGCACTAGATGCACTTACAATCTCCCCCTTTTTGGTGATTGATGACAAACTGGTTGAAGTTTTCAACGGGGATAAAGTATGTGAAATTGTAAGGATAGGAAATAGTCTTCATAAGTTGCAAGGGCTCCCCCTGAAGATGTGCATGTAAGTAATTTGCTTTTGGAATGCAAATGCACATGGCAGGTTGTACTTGTGGAGATCCACTTCAACTTATGAAGATAATTCATCATGCATGAACTGATATAGCAAGTAGAATGACATGCATAATGAAAAATGGACGTCTGCAGAATGATCTAAGTGCGGAAGTTATCATCGCACATGCGGAATTTATCATCGCATTACAGTAAAGCAAATAAGTAGGAGACGACCATCAAGTTTAGGTGTTACAACTGAGAGAACCAAATGTTTCAAAGCGCATGAGTTGTAAGCACGAATCAAAATATAACGCAACCGCCCATATGAACCCGCTTGAAGACTATCAACTCATACGCTTCTCCCCCTTTTGTCAGTAAGGACCAAAAAGGTTTGAAGACATAGAGCATCTACTCGTCATCATGAGTAGATGAAGCAGCAGGGTTGTCGTCGTTGGTTGGCGGTGCAGATGAACTTGGTGCAGTGTCGATGCGCGCAGTAGTAGGAGGTGGTGAAGTAGCATCATCTTCATCATCGATCACTCTGGCATTTACCGTTGCCACGGAGGAAGAATATTCAGAGTCTTCAAGAGACGGAGTGCAACGTAGGACAGCAGTCCGTGGAGGAGTGGAGTCAAACTGGAATCTTTCATTGAAGCCATTGTCTTGAAGATCTGCTTCAGCACTAAGTAATGTCAAACTCTTCCATGATCGCCGGCAAGTTTCATGAGCAACAAAGGCATTCTTGGTGGCAAGGTTGCGAATGCGATTGACATCCACCAAGAGGCTTTGCATCTGTCTCTTGAGCCAGAAATGATGCTTATCCTGTTTCTGATGAAGAGCCACAAGAAGTTCTCGGTCATTGAGAACGCGAGAACGCTTCCAAGGCCTTTGTGCAATGGTGCTTTCAGTGGCTTCAGTGGGTGCTTGTGACGCCCCCGATTCAATCGTACACTAATCATGCACGCAAATGTGTACGATCAAGATCAGGGACTCACGGGAAGATATCACAACACAACTCAAAAAATAAAAATAAGTCATACAAGCATCATAATACAAGCCAGGGGCCTCGAGGGCTCGAATACAAGTGCTCGATCATAGACGAGTCAGCGGAAGCAACAATATCTGAGTACAGACATAAGTTAAACAAGTTGCCATAAGATGGCTAGCACAAACTGGGATACAGATCGAAAGAGGCGCAGGCCTCCTGCCTGGGATCCTCCTAACTACTCCTGGTCGTCGTCGTCAGCCTGCACGTAGTAGTAGGCACCTCCAATGTAGTAGTCGTCGTCGACGCTGGCTCCTGGCTCCTGGACTCCAGCATCTGGTTGCGACAACCAGAAAGAAAGGAAAGGGGAAAAAGGGGGGAGAAAGCAACCGTGAGTACTCATCCAAAGTACTCGCAAGCAAGGAACTACACTACATATGCATGGGTATATGGTAAGGAGGCCATATCAGTGGACTGAACTGCAGAATGCCAGAATAAGAGGGGGATAGCTAATCCTGTCAAAGACTACGCTTCTGGCAGCCTCCCTCTTGCAGCATGTAGAAGAGAGTAGATTGAAGTCCTCCAAGTAGCATCTCCAAGTAGCATATCCAGGTAACATCTCCAAGCGCATCTCCAGTCGCATCGCATAGCATAATCCTACCCGGCGATCCCCTCCTCATATCCCTGAGGTAGAGCGACCACCGGTTGTATCTGGCACTTGGAAGGGTGTGTTTTATTAAGTATCCGGTTCTAGTTGTCATAAGGTCAAGGTACAACTCCAAGTCGTCCTGTTACCGAAGATCACGGCTATTCGAATAGATTAACTTCCCTGCAGGGGTGCACCACATAACCCAACACGCTTGATCCCATTTGGCCGGACACACTTTCCTGGGTCATGCCCGGCCGCGGAAGATCAACACGTCGCAGCCCCACCTAGGCAAAACAGAGAGGCCAGCACGCCGGTCTAAACCTAAGCGCACAGGGGTCTGGGCCCATCGCCCATAGCACACCTGCACGTTGCGAGGGCGGCCGGAAGCAGACCTAGCCTAGTAGGCGTTCCAGTCCAATCCGGCGCGCGCCGCTCCGTCGCTGACGTCTGAAGTGCTTCGGCTGATACCACGACGTCGGGATACCCATAACTACTCCCACGTAGATGGTTAGTGCGTATAGGCTCGTAGCCGACTCAGATCAAATACCAAGATCTCGTTAAGCGTGTTAAGTATCCGCGAACGCCGAACAGGGCCAGGCCCACCTGTCTCCTAGGTGGTCTCAACCTGCCCTGTCGCTCCGCCACAAAGTAACAGTCGAGGGCCGTCGGGAACCCAGGCCCACCTCTACCGGGATGGAGCCACCTGTCCTTTCAGCCCCCTCGTCAGAATCACTTGCGGGTACTCAACGAGCTGACCCGACTTTAGTCACCATCTGTAAGTATGTATGTATGTATAGTATATACCCGTGATCACCTCCCAAGTGATCACGGCCCGATAGTATGGCAAGGCAGACTGACAAGAATGTAGGGCCAATGATGATAAACTAGCATCCTATACTAAGCATTTAGGATTGCAGGTAAGGTATCAACAGATGTAGCGACAATGTCAGGCTATGCATCAGAATAGGATTAACGAAAGCAGTAACATGCTACACTACTCTAATGCAAGCAGTATAGAGGAGAATAGGCGATATCTGGTGATCAAGGGGGGGGCTTGCCTGGTTGCTCTGGCAAGAGAGAGGGGTCGTCAACTTCGTAGTCGAACTGGTCAGCAGCAGCGTCGGTCTCGTAGTCTACCGGAGAGAAGAGGGGGAAGAAATAATGAATACAAAGCAAACAAAGCACCACAAAATATATCAAGGCAATACGCGGTGTTCGGTGTGCCCTAACGCGGTAGTAGGTGATACCGGTGAAGGGGGGAAAACCCCCGGGAAAGTATTCCCGGTGTTTCGTGTTTTCGAGCAGAGGAGCCGGAGGGGGGAAAGTTGCGGGTTCGATAGGTTAGGGGTGTGTGGCGGACGAACGGACCGCGTATCCGGATTCGTCTCGTTGTTCTGAGCAACTTTTGTGTTGAAAATATTTTAATCCGAGTTACGGATTAAAAGATATGATTTTCTAAAGATTTTATTAATTTCTGGAATTTAATTAATTATTTAATCCAACATTATCCAGAATAGTAAATGCTGACGTCAGCATGACATCAGGGTGATGTCAGCAGTCAACGTTGACCATTGACCTGGTCAACCTGATGTGTGGGTCCAGTGGGACCCACCTGTCATTCTCTGTTTAGTTTAATTACAGATTAGTTAATTTAATTAGTGATTAGGTTAATCTAATCAGGATTAATTAACTTAATTAATTAATTAATTAATATTTTAATTATTTTAGTTGTTATTTATTTATTTAATATATTTATTTATTTTTTTTATTTTTTTATTATTATTTTTTTTAATTCCTTTTTTCCCTTTTTAAACGTTCTGGGTCGGGCCCCACGTGCCATAGGCACAGGGGCCATAGCGGGCAGGCGGACGAGCGGGCGTCGGGCATAGGCGCAGCCCGTATGGGCGCTACGGGCGCGACCGGCAAGGGCAACCCACCCGGGGCGCCGGCGACCACGGCAGAGCGCCGGAGAAGAGGGGGGGCCGGTGGCCTGGGGCGGCCTGGGTGGGCGCGGGTCGGCAGTGAGGGGAGCCGCAGCGAGGGGGCGCGGCACACAGGGGGACGGGGAAGGGCAGCCGCAGCTGCGGTCGGCGCGGGCGCGCGACCATGGGCGTGCGAGCGAGCGGGAGGAGGGGGGAGGCGGTGCGGTGGCCGTGGTGCCGTTCGGCAATCCCGTCGACGTGACGGAACGGACGACGGAGATGGGGAGAGAAGAGGAGGCCGGGGGTGCGGCCACGGGCGCGGTCATGAGCAGGGAGCCGGCCACGGCGCGGGTGCCGCGCGTGCGGGCGCGACGCCGCGGGCGTCGGGACGGCGCTGCTGAGCGCGTGCGGGGCGAGGAGGAGGAGAAGAACGGGGGCTCACAGGGGGGTTCGTGGGGTTCGGGGCAACGGGGGGCGAGGAGGAGGACGGCGACGACGTCGTAGAGGAGGCAGGCCGGTGGGGAGGGGCACTGGCAAGGACGAGCTCCGGGCGGCGTCAGGCGCAGTCCGAGCGGCGACGGGTGCGCGGGGAGAGGGGCGAGGGGATCGGGATTTTGCCCCGATCCAGATCGAGGAAGCAGAGGGAGGCGTGCGGGGAAACAAGAGGGGGGGAGTGGGGAACGAGGGGAGTGGGGGCGTCGGTCGTCTAGGGTTAGGTCGGGCGGCGGCTGGGCCGACTGGACCGGCCTAGTGGGTCCAGCGGCCAGCTGGGCCGTGGCCCAGTGGGGGGGGGTTCTTCTATTTCCTTTTTTTTGTTAGTTTTGTTTTCTATTTTTTTTATATACTTTGCTTTCTTTTAGTTTCCTATTATTTTAGTTTTAGTAAATTACCAAAGTGGCACCTAAATAGGATGTTACAAATTATGCCACTGTCACAATAGTTTAATACTTATAACAATTTAGTTTTGAAAATGTTTATTATTTTTAAAGCATTAAAATAATTGTTTTTGCTACTCTTTTATTCATTTAACAGTATTTAAACATTTTATAAAAGTGTGGTTTCTCCACCATAATTATCTATGCAATATTTGGTTCACTCCGAACATTTTAGTTTTAATATTTGAAAACTTTTATTGTTTGCCTATTTTTGAATTTGAATTTGAATCGGTTTCGAACTAACTCGAGATTAGCAACTATAAACGAGGTGAAGTGGCACCATTAGCAGAGGATCACTGTAGCTTAATTACCCGGGCGTCACAATTCTCCTCCACTACAAGAAATCTCGTCCCGAGATTTAAGCGGTGGAGTAAGGGGCGAAGGTGTTGGTAGCGAAAAACCTAACGAGTCTTCTCGGTCTTGGCTTCCCTTTCGAAGAGGTTGGTCCCTTTCGTTGATGTCTTCATTTCACTGCTTCAAGTCACCATGATCAATTTGTCATCCTTTCTTCGGGATCTCCATCGTACTTACGAATAGGTAAGGGGCAGCTCTACAACGATAGGATGTTACAAGGGAAAATCTTCTGGGGGTTTCCCAAGTATGAACATATGAGTATCTCTCGAGTTGAACAAATGAAACACATCGAGAGCAAAGTAAGACGGTGCAATAAGAAGTTTCAAGCGGATAGGCAATCGTTCATTGCCTGAAACAGAGTGTGAATGGGGTTCAGAGCAACGGGAATAAGCATTGCGTCTGATACCAGAATAGATCACTAGGAAGGTGGCTCGTGATCTTTCATATGAAGCCAAGCATGAGGATTAACTTTAGTAACAGGGGTGCAGGAGAGTCAGGTTTCGATCCTGTGGAACTGTGGGTTATGGGCCCACCATGTGGTTGAAAGTAGGAAGGGGGTCGACATTTTGCACGGTCATGATAGTAAGGTGTGTCAAAGGGTAGCCTGTCAGATATGTCGGCAACAACATCGATACCAAGGGCGAGGGACGAAGAGAACCATTTTCCTGCTCGTTGAACGAGGCGGGCCAATAGGCAAAGTTCTCGTCCATCGGTGGTTACCGGAATGTTTTCAACAATAGTAACAGGGTCTTGCTGACAGAGTCGTACACCGAGGTGTTTACATAAGCAGGAGAACATTACTGCTTAGATCATATAGATCACAAGAAAGGTTAAACAAAACAATGGAAAGGAAAAGGTGATCATCAGATCAAATAGAACAATGGAATGGAAAATATGTTTATACACCTATTTCAGGGGTATATCCTTCCCAAGGACAAGCAGAACATGATAACCATGACATGATATTAAGTAGAAAAGCCTCTAGGTGAGGGGAGAGAAATTTTCATGACATTATCCATACAGTGGTGTTTGGATAATTGAGCAAGAAACGTTTAGCATTGGGCTTCAAATGTTCTTGTTGAAACATCGGAGTACCATAGACATGCTTCGAGATAGAATTGACATGGTCTTCAGGTGAAGATCAAACTTTGGAAACACGAAGGATCCATCAGGAATAACTTGTAGAATAAGTCTTACAATTTCCCCATGGATGAACGGATAACCTTGCTGAAAAGGAATCTATAGTGATAGGTCCTCCAGCCGAGGGGGGGGGTGCTAGGCATGACATCATGTTACCGGGTCATCAAAGGATCAACATCATAACTCTTGGAAAATGTCCCGACCATCATATCTGACCGAGATTCAGATCCGATTGGTGTCAGGATACCTCAGACTCAGGATGTCCAAGAAGAAAAGGTGCAACACAAATGACGAGATGACATTGTAAGATTCTCGGAAAATTTACTACGGAAGCGAGTTCCGAAACAAAAGCTCATCATTAAACCAATGAAGGGATAAGGAGGTAGCTGATGAACTCAGCGACAATCCATTGAGATTTTCAAAAGATGGATTTCCACAATTATGTGAACAAGGAAATAACATTTGTCAGATCAGATAATATAATGAGGTATACTCAAGGAGAACATACCCAATTAAACATTGGTTGAAAGGTGCACCCGAAATATGGGTTGGGTTGCACGACCAATGTCAGAATGGTGATTCAATAGTCAATAGCCTAAGAATGAACTTTCGACCATTAACTTAAAAAAAATAGGGTTGCTAGAAGGAAAGAATCCAAACAACACCATTCACTTGTTGGAATTAACACGGGGACCAAGAAAGAATGGTGATGGTGAGAAGTATTTCTATGTCAAGAATTCTCAAGAGGTGGAACAAATCTCAGAACATTCTTGACATAAAGGATGGTAATACTCCAAGGTAAAGAAGAACAATTGCTAGATAGCAAGGAACTCAAGGTATAACACCAAACATGAACAAGCTTGTGTTGGTGGGAGGGCAATAAAGTGGTCGACGATAATACAATTCATCGAGGGCAAGGATGGTATTTCTCATCATGAATTCCATTGATATCCTGGATGAGCTCAGAATGTTGATGATCACGACACCTTTGTCGCGAGAGTTCATGAAGATGTAATCGATCGGTAACGACATCAAGTCAAGTAATGATGAAGTGAAAGGTTATTGGAACCAAGGGTACGACACAAACTCGAAACCAAGCTTATTGTTCAAGGCGAAATGATACGACGATGAGGATCGACGTAAGGTTAGTTCATCGTCGAAAATTGGTGCTCCGAGAATAAGGACCAGGTAGCACAGTTAGAATCGTCACGACAATGATATAGCCAAACAGGCTAGGAATGGCGTGATCGGGTACAAACTCGTATTTATAGAAGCTTACTGAAGAGTTGTTGAACCGTAGTGCGGACTCGATTCAGTTATCGGTGTCTTTGAGTGTATAATAACTCAGAGCCCGTGAAAAATTGGAATCAGTGGAAAGGTAGCACCTGATGAAGAACTCATAAGAAGTTATGCAGTTCCATGATAATCTCGAGATACCAGGGGGTAATACTCGACGACAGATCCAAGTAGAGGTTGGACTGGGGTATTGCTCTATAGAAGACAAGTGCTTAAACTTGCACAGGAAATGGTATTTAAAGGAGGACATGGTCGGAACCACGATTGCAAAGGATCAATTCACCGATACCCAAGGATATTATATCAAGGAAATAGTTACAAGAAGCTTCCATGATAGGATCTACATCGTGTCCATGGGCATGAACACAAAGTTCAAGGTCGACTCCCACTTCTTTAATGCATAACCTTCATTCACCTCTCGTATTTCGAAAATGACATTAGTTGTTGAAAGTTTTACCTGGTGCAATACCAGATAAGTTTGTCCCGTGAAATCTTTCGGGTTCACACAGATTAGGGAAGGCATAGGTTCAACCCATCAGGGCATCTTAGGAACATATACCACAAACTTCGGAGTAAATAATACAAGCTCGAAAGTAGAGCATTGTCCAAAAGAAGATGATACAATTTACCAAAGGCATTATATATCCAAGGGAAGGCTCACAAGGTTATTGAATATGAAGGACAATGTCGGATAAAATCCATTAAAGGATCTGTCGGTCCATAACAGAGCTGATGTGAGCATCAGCACACAATCAGAGGAAGTAACAATGCAAGGGCATTGGATTATAGAAACAACTGACTAATCCAGAGCTCAAATGCAAAGGAATTATGATTTCCAAATTAAGGGAACAGAAGCAATGTTCTGATTAGGGGTGGAAAAGTTGAATAGCCTTAGGGGTACTATCGACGGCATTTGGATTGGTTGAGAACCAGCTCATGTTTAAAATGACGTCTGAGCTGGAAAGATAATTTAAAAGGATCAACTGATGATTGCGTGCATTCGCACTCATGTTGAATCAAAAGGATCAAAATGACGATGCCTAAGGATACTAACGAATATTGCCAGACATATGGAAAGCATCCATAATGCAAGCAGACAAGTATGCAGAGCAATAAGCTATTAAGGATTTTTGGAGGATCGAATAGTATTTCGAAGACCATTGTGAAACACATGAACAACTGGGGGATGAGCGGATACTCGATAAGTGCGAGAATTATCCATAGGGGTATTCAGGTGACAAGGAACAGCAAGGCGATAAGCTCAAAGGATTATCGAAACAACGACGAGTGTTTCGAGGTATCTGGTAATAACAAGACCAACTGGGGATGAATGTAAGAATAACAACTGCAAGTAGTTATCCATAAGGGTTGACGGTGGAAGGGGAATTGCAAATGCGATGAACATAAGTTCTCGGGTTAACAACGGAGAGTATCTTCAGGGTCTTCACGTGCCGCAGACGATCATCATTAATAAGGGGCTCTCCGGGTGAAAGTGATAACGAGATCCTAATGTTAGATTTAGCAAAAATCATTTAACCCGAATAGAAGAGAAATAAGAGTCCCAGAGTATAGGTCGAGGAATAAAAGATCCTAATACCACCCAATGGCGACGTGGGCTCGTAAGGCACACAGCCAAGTTAGTAAAAGTTTTGCAATGGCTAGACTCAACTTCGGCCAAGGAGTTGGAAAGGGGATTCCTACAGGCAGTCGGCTCTGATACCAACTTGTGACGCCCCCGATTCAATCGTACACTAATCATGCACGCAAATGTGTACGATCAAGATCAGGGACTCACGGGAAGATATCACAACACAACTCTAAAAATAAATAAGTCATACAAGCATCATAATACAAGCCAGGGGCCTCGAGGGCTCGAATACAAGTGCTCGATCATAGACGAGTCAGCGGAAGCAACAATATCTGAGTACAGACATAAGTTAAACAAGTTGCCATAAGATGGCTAGCACAAACTGGGATACAGATCGAAAGAGGCGCAGGCCTCCTGCCTGGGATCCTCCTAACTACTCCTGGTCGTCGTCGTCAGCCTGCACGTAGTAGTAGGCACCTCCAATGTAGTAGTCGTCGTCGACGCTGGCTCCTGGCTCCTGGACTCCAGCATCTGGTTGCGATAACCAGAAAGAAAGGAAAGGGGAAAAGGGGGGAGAAAGCAACCGTGAGTACTCATCCAAAGTACTCGCAAGCAAGGAACTACACTACATATGCATGGGTATATGGTAAGGAGGCCATATCAGTGGACTGAACTGCAGAATGCCAGAATAAGAGGGGGATAGCTAATCCTGTCGAAGACTACGCTTCTGGCAGCCTCCCTCTTGCAGCATGTAGAAGAGAGTAGATTGAAGTCCTCCAAGTAGCATCTCCAAGTAGCATATCCAGGTAACATCTCCAAGCGCATCTCCAGTCGCATCGCATAGCATAATCCTACCCGGCGATCCTCTCCTCATATCCCTGAGGTAAAGCGATCACCGGGTTGTATCTGGAACTTGGAAGGGTGTGTTTTATTAAGTATCCGGTTCTAGTTGTCATAAGGTCAAGGTACAACTCCAAGTCGTCCTGTTACCGAAGATCACGGCTATTCGAATAGATTAACTTCCCTGCAGGGGTGCACCACATAACCCAACACGCTTGATCCCATTTGGCCGGACACACTTTCCTGGGTCATGCCCGGCCGCGGAAGATCAACACGTCGCAGCCCCACCTAGGCAAAACAGAGAGGCCAGCACGCCGGTCTAAACCTAAGCGCACAGGGGTCTGGGCCCATCGCCCATAGCACACCTGCACGTTGCGAGGGCGGCCGGAAGCAGACCTAGCCCTAGTAAGGCGTTCCAGTCCAATCCGGCGCGCGCCGCTCCGTCGCTGACGTCTGAAGTGCTTCGGCTGATACCACGACGTCGGGATACCCATAACTACTCCCACGTAGATGGTTAGTGCGTATAGGCTCGTAGCCAGACTCAGATCAAATACCAAGATCTCGTTAAGCGTGTTAAGTATCCGCGAACGCCGAACAGGGCCAGGCCCACCTGTCTCCTAGGTGGTCTCAACCTGCCCTGTCGCTCCGCCACAAAGTAACAGTCGAGGGCCGTCGGGAACCCAGGCCCACCTCTACCGGGATGGAGCCACCTGTCCTTTCAGCCCCCTCGTCAGAATCACTTGCGGGTACTCAATGAGCTGACCCGACTTTAGTCACCATCTGTATAGTATGTATGAATGTATAGTATATACCCGTGATCACCTCCCAAGTGATCACGGCCCGATAGTATAGCAAGGCAGACTGACAAGAATGTAGGGCCAATGATGATAAACTAGCATCCTATACTAAGCATTTAGGATTGCAGGTAAGGTATCAACAGATGTAGCGACAATGTCAGGCTATGCATCAGAATAGGATTAACGAAAGCAGTAACATGCTACACTACTCTAATGCAAGCAGTATAGAGGAGAATAGGCGATATCTGGTGATCAAGGGGGGGGGCTTGCCTGGTTGCTCTGGCAAGAGAGAGGGGTCGTCAACTCCGTAGTCGAACTGGTCAGCAGCAGCGTCGGTCTCGTAGTCTACCGGAGAGAAGAGGGGGAAGAAATAATGAATACAAAGCAAACAAAGCACCACAAAATATATCAAGGCAATACGCGGTGTTCGGTGTGCCCTAACGCGGTAGTAGGTGATACCGGTGAAGGGGGGAAAACCCCCGGGAAAGTATTCCCGGTGTTTCGTGTTTTCGAGCAGAGGAGCCGGAGGGGGAAAGTTGCGGGTTCGATAGGTTAGGGGTGTGTGGCGGACGAACGGACCGCGTATCCGGATTCGTCTCGTCGTTCTGAGCAACTTTCATGTTGAAAATATTTTAATCCGAGTTACGGATTAAAAGATATGATTTTCTAAAGATTTTATTAATTTCTGGAATTTAATTAATTATTTAATCCAACATTATCCAGAATAGTAAATGCTGACGTCAGCATGACATCAGGGTGATGTCAGCAGTCAACGTTGACCATTGACCTGGTCAACCTGACGTGTGGGTCCAGTGGACCCCTGTCATTCTCTGTTTAGTTTAATTACAGATTAGTTAATTTAATTAGTGATTAGGTTAATCTAATCAGGATTAATTAACTTAATTAATTAATTAATTAATTAATTAATTAATTAATATTTTAATTATTTTAGTTGTTATTTATTTATTTAATATATTTATTTATTTATTTATTTATTTTATTATTATTTTTTTAATTCCTTTTTTTTCCCTTTTTAAACGTTCTGGGTCGGGCCCCACGTGCCATAGGCACAGGGGCCATAGCGGGCAGGTGGGCGAGCGGGCGTCGGGCATAGGCGCAGCCCGTATGGGCGCTGCGGGCGCGACCGGCAAGGGCAACCCACCCGGGGCGCCGGCAACCACGGCAGAGCGCCGGAGAAGAGGGGGGGCCGGTGGCCTGGGGCGGCCTGGGTGGGCGCGGGTCGGCAGTGAGGGGAGCCGCAGCGAGGGGGCGCGGCACACAGGGGACGGGGAAGGGCAGCCGCAGCTGCGGTCGGCGCGGGCGCGCGACCATGGGCGTGCGAGCGAGCGGGAGGAGGGGGAGGCGGTGCGGTGGCCGTGGTGCCGTTCGGCAATCCCGTCGACGTGACGGAACGGACGACGGAGATGGGGAGAGAAGAGGAGGCCGGGGGTGCGGCCACGGGCGCAGTCATGAGCAGGGAGCCGGCCACGGCGCGGGTGCCGCGCGTGCGGGCGCGACGCCGCGGGCGTCGGGACGGCGCTGCTGAGCGCGTGCGGGGCGAGGAGGAGGAGAAGAACGGGGGCTCACAGGGGGGTTCGTGGGGTTCGGGGCAACGGGGGGCGAGGAGGAGGACGGCGACGACGTCGTAGAGGAGGCAGGCCGGTGGGGAGGGGCGCCGGCGAGGACGAGCTCCGGGCGGCGTCAGGCGCAGTCCGAGCGGCGACGGGTGCGCGGGGAGAGGGGCGAGGGGATCGGGATTTTGCCCCGATCCAGATCGAGGAAGAAGAGGGAGGCGTGCGGGGAAACAAGAGGGGGGGAGTGGGGAACGAGGGGAGTGGGGGCGTCGGTCGTCTAGGGTTAGGTCGGGCGGCGGCTGGGCCGACTGGACCGGCCTAGTGGGTCCAGCGGCCAGCTGGGCCGTGGCCCAGTGGGGGGGGTTCTTCTATTTCCTTTTTTTGTTTGTTTTGTTTTCTATTTTTTTTTATATACTTTGCTTTCTTTTAGTTTCCTATTATTTTAGTTTTAGTAAATTACCAAAGTGGCACCTAAATAGGATTTTACAAATTATGCCACTGTCACAATAGTTTAATACTTATAACAATTTAGTTTTGAAAATGTTTATTATTTTTAAAGCATTAAAATAATTGTTTTTGCTACTCTTTTATTCATTTAACAGTATTTAAACATTTTATAAAAGTGTGGTTTCTCCACCATAATTATCTATGCAATATTTGGTTCACTCCGAACATTTTAGTTTTAATATTTGAAAACTTTTATTGTTTGCCTATTTTTGAATTTGAATTTGAATCGGTTTCGAACTAACTCGAGATTAGCAACTATAAACGAGGTGACGTGGCACCATTAGCAGAGGATCACTGTAGCTTAATTACCCGGGCGTCACAGTGCTCGATGAGGCAGACGAGTGTTTCCAGCCAGTGGATAAACGTGTGTCGCTGCTTGAACACCTTCAATAGGCTGAGTGAAGCTTTGGTGCTCGGCATTCTGAAGACAAAGAGGCCTCTTGGCAGGGTCAGAGTATATAGCTTCAACTGACATATCAACGTCTGGCAGAAAGATCATATGATTGCGAGTAGAGGGCTGATAATTGACAGATGAGTGTCTCTTGATGAGGCGCATGACCCATGGAGCATAAAACTTCAGACCAAACAGGTCAGAGCCGGAAGCAGCAAGTTGCCTAATGAAGAATTCTTGAGTGTTGAAGCTGATGCCATTGAGAATATAGAAGACCAATGTCTTCATAGCTCCTTCAAGCTTGGCCGCTAATGAATGTCCTTTGACATGCCATAGAGTTCGCCTGATGATATGATATATGGTGCGAGGCAGATACTCAAGGTCTTCAACAAAGAAATCTGTTGGATATTCAGCATCAGATGGCAAGGGCTTCATCATGCTCAACATCTGGCTCATATTGGGTTCTGGCTTATGGAAGATACTCTCTACAGCATTGCGGTGTAGCTGACAGTCAGGTTCATATAGTTCTCCAGGAGTGGCTAGCCCTGTAAGCTCGATGATATCCATAGCTTTGGCTTCATGATGAACATTTCTAGTCATCCACTCGAGAACCCATGTCTTGATGTCTCTGTTGTAGCCGCGAATGTGCAGAGTGGCATAGAATTGAAGCAATAGCTCTTCATTCCAATGTTCTTTGTCTATCACAAAGTGGAGCAGACCAGCATCACGAAAGCAGTCTAGTGCTTCTTCTAAGCACGGCAGTCCAGCAATGGCTTCATTATCAAGGCGCATATGAGGGAAAATGCGCCCTTGATCATATAGTACGCATGAGTAATAGCTTCTCTGCTGATAGCTCCAGAACCGATCTGATGATATCCTCGGCTTGGAGTAGGGGTTCTTGGCACTGGCAAAGAAGGTATTGTGGCTTTTGAAGCCATTTGCATTGAAGGACCCGGGTGAGTTAGAAGTACCTGGAAACCTTGGCAACCTAGGCTTTGGCTTTTGGACCTGAGGCCTATGCTCAATATGATAGTCAAATTGGGGTCCTGAGGCAGTAGGCGGAGGCAGCAGAATGGGCCATCGGATGGTGGTAAGCTGACCATGACTGTATGCTTGCTCAATTGTGTGAGGCCTTGGTGGCGGAACAGGAGCAGGGGCAACAGCTGAGGCGTCAGGCTGCACAACAGGTGCTTTGGGAGCAGTTGCCAGATTAGCTTCAGGTGCAGCATCCTCATTGGCTTCAGGTGCAGCATCCTCAGTGGTTTCAGGTACAGTGGCCACATTTGCTTCAGGCACACTAGTTGGTGCAGGCTCCACATTAGCGTCAGCCATGACTACGTCATTGGCTTCATTGGCGTTGGCAGTGGCAGCCTCAACATTGTCAACCTCCTCTTGATGAACAGGAGGGTCGGGCACAGGCACATTCACATCAGGAACTGCTCCTTCTTCTATTGCTGGGGGAGTAGGTACACGAACTTCTTCTTGATTTTCTTCGGCTGATGCAGCCGGAATGTCTTCAGCAACATGTGCTTCAGACTCGGAGACATTCACTGTTGGAGCAGGTTCAGAAAATACTTGACGTGCAACAGGTGAACGTTGCACTTCTCCTTCTGGAACGCTCGACAGAGGGACTTGAGGCCTTTGTCCTCTGCGAAGCCTGCGAAGTTCTGGCAACGCCTTTAGAGATGGAGTTGGCTGGGCCTGAAAGTCTTCATCCTCTTCTTGCACGGGGGGTGTAGCTTGTTGTTGTTGTTGGGGAGTACTGGGGGAGTCTTGTTGTTGTGGGTGATCAGCCCACGATGCATCCTGAGCAATTGGCGTCAAAGGACGACCAATGCTGATGAGTTCACTGTTCGTATGAACAGGCGATGATACCACGTCATGTTCGATTTGAGGAAGAACTTCATCATTAGCTACATTGTCATCATGACCAATGTCTTCAGCAGCGGTGGGTTCAGCTGCTGGAATATCTTCAGCTTCATGAGCCTCTGTGCGAGCAGGCTCGTGGACTACGATCCTTCGTTCTTGATGTTCTGACGCTGGGCGAACCATGGAAATGGGTTCAACAACTAAGGGCTCTGTGGAAGCAGCCCTAGTCTTCTTGGTCTTGCGCTTCTTCTTGGAGGGAGCGGCATCAGAGGCTTCAGTGTTCTTTCTCTTTCTGGCTTCAGCCTCGGCAGCCCTCGTCTTCTTCTGTTCTGAAGCGGTTTTGATGACCTTTGGCTTCGAGCCAGTCATGCTGCTTGGGAAGATAATGCGAGGGGCTTCTTGGCTTGAAGGTTCAGGCTGTTCAGCAGGAAGTTTCTTCTTCTTCTTTGCAGCCATCCTAGGGTCAATGCCAGGATGGCCAAGTGACTTGCGCTTCTCAGCCTCATTGTAGACAAGCACACACTTATCAGCCAAAATCTTCATGCGCTCTCGAGAGCCCTGAGCTTCTTCACGCTTCTTCAGAAAAGCTTCTTTAAGCTCATGTAGCATGACTTTGAAGTTGCGGACGTCTTGAACACTTAGCTTGGCCACATGCTTCTTGAATTGAGCCTTCTCATAATTAATCTTGTTCTTGAGCTCAACGATGCGCTGAGCGAGAGCTAGCTCAGAAGCAATGGCTCCGTTGAAGGAGACACTGAGGCCGATGGGAAGCTGTAAATCTTCAAAGCTGACATTGGGGGTGTCGAACCACTCATCAATGAAATTGTGGATCATGGCCACATTAAAGAGAGGCAAGTTGTTGAAGATTTCTGCTTCTTCCTTGCTCTTGATCAGCTGCTCAAGGGCATCATCAGCAAGATCTTCATCACTTGACAGATCAATGGGTTCTTCGCGCAGAATGGCGGCAGGAGTCAAGGCTCTTTGATCAGATGGTCTGACAAGTTGCTTTTTCTTCTCCGTTCTCTTGGAGACACGGGATTGATATTCAGACTGCACACTGGCTTCAGGAGGTGCAGTGGCCAGTGGCTTCGCACGAGAAGTCTTCGGAGGTGCAGCTGATGTTGAAGCCTTTGGCTTCTTTTGCTTCTGCGTCTTTGGAGGAGGAGCAGGGGCTTCATCAGAGTCAGCATCATTGTCAGAATGATCTACTCTGGCACCTTGGACCATGATGTAGGTGATGAGGTCGTCAAGGTTGGAGAAGGGGCCGATGACATTGGGATTAGCATCACGGGAGCCGTCAGCACGGGGAGCAGAGGGACCTGGGTTGAAGTCCAAACCCAAGGACTTCTTGTTTTTCTTGGCCGAAGCCACAGCAAACTGGTAGTTGCGCTTGAAGAGAGAGTCGTCACCACACCAGAGTAGTGAGGTGGGATCTGCGTTCTCAGGCTATGGTCCACGGACCATGCAAGGATAGAAGCCTTGGTCAATGGCTTCAGCTCTGGTCTTGGGTTGAAGGCCTCGATAGAGGATATCACCCCAAGGTCTCTTGATGGCATTCTTGTCTACATATTCCTTCGTCACAAACTTGTACCTGAACCACTCCTCAGCCCAATAGCGTCGAATCCATTGGATTCGCGTCTTTCTCTGATGATAATTCTCTTCGGGATCTGTCTTGTATAGTTCTGCTAAGTCATTAGGCAGATCTTTGGATGTTCCTTCTCTGTGCTGTCTGCCACCCTTCCTTGCTGATTTTTCTGCAGCCATAAACTTCAAGCTGAATGGCTTCAATACGTTCAAAGGCTTCAGAGACTTACGCTTGCTGGTCAAGCAGGAACTTGCTTC
This sequence comes from Triticum aestivum, assembly GCF_018294505.1. NCBI lineage: Eukaryota > Viridiplantae > Streptophyta > Magnoliopsida > Poales > Poaceae > Triticum > Triticum aestivum. The sequence goes on along the minus strand of NC_057795.1, from coordinate 347,977,444 downwards.
AGGAGAATTCATATGATGCTTTAAGTATTCTGCAAATGAATGCAGACTATGAGAACCAAGGGATTCTCCCACAGACATGTACCTGTGACAGCATTAGAGATGCGAGGGAAGGGGAAGAGGTCATATGCATTCTCAGAAGATTTTGAAGATAAATCAGTTTGAAGACATTGACCTCATGATGCGAAGACATTCACTTATATAGGTGAGTTGGTTCCAGATTTGTACCAATCCGTGAATAAGTACAAGTGAGGAATCAAACTAGACTGAAAATCTAAGTGAATCGACTAGGCAGTATGAGATGCAGACAGAATAGATCTAACATTGAATAGGCAGAAACTACTTTTGGTAAACAGGATGAATCTTGAAGATCAAAAAGGTGGTAAAATAGAGTTATAATTACCGCACGAAGAACTGCTAGATGGGAAGAATAGGAGGCCGAGCAGTTCAGCCCACCGTGCCCTAACTTGGCGACGGAGGACACCTACGGCGACGGCGGAGAGGACGATGTCCGCGGCCGGCGTGAGGACAGCATCGGAGAAGTCGCGGCAGCTAAGCGCTTCGTCGTCGGCGTCGTCACGAGCTAGCGGTGGTGCTAGGGTTTTGACGGAGGTGGAGAGGTGGAAGAAGGATTTCTTTACTGCAGGGGACAAGTATTTATAAGTAGGTGACAGACACAGCGCAATTATGCTGATGCCCCTGGCGGTTCACATCTGAGGGGTACGTGGCAAGCATGCAACACACTCAGGGTTGTCCCACGTTCCCACGCCCGCCAGGCATGTCGGAGAGTTGTTCCGGCTTCTCTGGATTTCAACAATAAAGATAAGTCATTTAAAACAGATTTAATGTTTGTCTCTTTGCCTTCTGCTGACTAGGATGCAGAGAAGACATTTGAAAGTTTCAATAGAATGCATATGATTTGGACAGATAGAGTTTGAGATAGGAAGCATAGAGAGATTAGGGTCCGATCACATTCACTTAGTTCAAAAGATCCAATCTTGAAGACATAGCTATAAGTGAATGCTGTAGAGGACAGAACACTAGTACATATATATATCAGAAAGCAATCAAATCATCATAGTGTTGAAAGTTATGAAGATAAATTGAAACTGAAGACAAACCAAATGTGAAGTCATTGCAATATAACGCCATGAGTGAAACACTTCAAACAGAAAACGTTGGTGGTGGCGTTACCCACCGTATAGGAAGTATTAGACCCAGACACGGCACACAATTATCGTGGCGCTCCGAAGTCATATTCCATGTTAATGTATTCACACTCAGAGTGTAAATCTTCATTTATTGAAGATATACATTACTTTGTGTGTTGCACATCTAAGTCATCAACATGCATAAGTGTTAGGATGTGTGCCTGATCACAGGACATTAGAGGATTCCAAGATATTTAGCTCACACCGTAACTTGCAAAACCTTTTCTCATCCAAGGGCTTTGTGAAGATATCTGCCAGTTGCTCTTCAGTGTTGACGTGAATGATATCGATATCTTTCTTCATAACATGATCTCTGAGAAAGTGATGACGAATTTCAATGTGCTTTGTCTTCGAGTGTTGGACTGGATTGTTGGCTATTTTGATGGCACTTTCGTTGTCGCAGAAGAGAGGTACTTGTTTCAGGTTGATGCCATAATCCTTGAGAGTTTGCTTCATCCATAGAAGCTGAGCACAACAGGATCCAGCAGCAATGTATTCAGATTCAGCAGTTGAGAGTGATACACAGTTCTGCTTCTTTGAAGACCAACAGACAAGTGATCGACCAAGAAAATGACATGTGCCTGATGTAGACTTGCGATCCACCTTGTCACCAGCATAATCAGCATCCGAGAATCCAACCAAATCAAATTTTGAGCCCTTGGGATACCATAATCCGAGTGTTGGGGTGTAAGCCAAATATCGAAGAATTCGCTTCACAGCTAAGTGATGCGATTCCTTTGGTGCCGCTTGGAATCGAGCACACATGCAAACACTAAGCATAATATCTGGCCTAGATGCACATAAATAAAGCAAAGAACCAATCATGGAGCGGTATACCTTTTGATCGAACTCTTTACCATTGTCGTCGGGACCAAGATGGTGTTTGGCTGGCATTGGCGTCGTGTAGCCTTTGCAGTCTTCCATTCCAAACTTCTTCAGACAATCTTTGAGGTATTTTTCTTGAGATATGAAGATGCCATTTCTTTGCTGACGAATTTGAAGACCAAGGAAGAACTTCAGCTCACCCATCATGGACATTTGATATTGCTCTTGCATCATGTACCCAAACTCATCACTATACTTCTGGTTGGTGCAGCCGAAGATTATGTCATCCACATATATTTGGCACACAAACAGTTCACCATCATATGTCTTCGTGAAGAGTGTGGGATCGAGGGATCCAGGTTTGAAGCCTTTGCTCTTCAGGAAGTCTTTGATTGTATCATACCAGGCACGAGGAGCTTGTTTGAGGCCATACAGTGCTTTGTTTAGCTTGTACACCATATCAGGATGTTTTGGATCTTCAAAGCCAGGTGGTTGTGCGACATATACTTCTTCTTCAATCTTGCCATTGAGAAATGCACTCTTTACATCCATTTGATATAGCAAGATATTGTGATGATTAGCGTAGGCTAGCAGTATGCGAATAGCTTCAAGTCTAGCAACAGGAGCAAATGTTTCATCGAAGTCAATTCCTTCAACTTGAGTATATCCTTGAGCCACAAGACGTGCTTTGTTTCTGACAACTTGACCATGCTCATCTTGCTTGTTTCGATATATCCACTTTGTTCCAATAATGTTATGCTTGCGAGGGTCAGGTCGCTTGACAAGTTCCCAGACATTATTCAGTTTGAACTGTTGAAGTTCTTCTTGCATGGCTTGAATCCATTCAGGTTCCATAAAAGCTTCAGCAACTTTCTTGGGTTCTGATATAGACACAAATGAAAAGTGCCCACAGAAGTTTGCTAGCTGTGTTGCTCTTGATCGAGTGAGCGGACCAGGTGCATTGATGCTGTCAATTATCTTCTCTATTTGAACTTCATTTGCAACACGAGGATGAACAGGACGAAGATTTTGCTCTGGCTGATCATTGTCATCATTGGGAGGATTGTCTTCGGTCTGAGCATTGTCTTCAGGTTGATTTAGTGCAGAGATGATAAGTCCCTCTTCAGGATGTGCTTCAGAGGGCATGATTTCACTAGTTCCCATCAGCTTGATAGACTCGTTTGAAGGAGCTTCATCTAGTGTACTTGGCAGAATCTCTCTCTGTGAACCATTGGTTTCATCAAATTTCACATCCACAGTCTCAACGATTTTATAGAGATAAAGGTTGAAAACTCTATAGGAGTGTGAATCCTTTCCATAGCCAAGAATGAAGCCTTCGTGAGCCTTAGGTGCAAATTTTGACTTGTGATGGGGATCCTTGATCCAGCATCTAGCTCCAAATACTCTGAAGTAACTGATGTTTGGCTTCTTGCCAGTGAGTAGCTCATAAGATGTTTTGTTCAGAATCTTATGGATGTACACACGGTTGATGATGTGATATGCTGTATCAATAGCTTCAGGCCAGAACTTTCTTGGTGTCTTGTACTCATCTAGCATTGTTCGAGCCATCTCAATGAGGGTTCTGTTTTTGCACTCAACGATGCCATTTTGCTGAGGTGTGTATGGAGCAGAGAACTCATGAGTGATTCCCATTGTATCTAGATACAGATCAAGTCCAGTGTTCTTGAATTCAGTGCCATTGTCACTTCTGATGTGCTTGATCTTCACACCATAATTGTTCATTGCTCGATTTGCAAAGCGCCTGAAGACATCTTGCACTTCAGTCTTGTAAAGAATTATATGAACCCATGTGTATCTTGAGTAGTCATCAACAATGACGAAGCCATAGAGACAGGCTGTTGTTGTGAGTGTGGAATAGTGAGTAGGTCCAAATAAGTCCATGTGTAACAGCTCGAAGGGTTGAGATGTTGTCATGATTGTCTTCGAGGGGTGCTTTGCCCTTGTCATCTTTCCAGCTTCACAGGCACCACACAGATGATCCTTCTTGAACTTGACATCTTCGATGCCTATGACATGCTTCTTCTTGATGAGTGAGTGCAAATTCCTCATGCCAGCATGCCCTAGCCTTCGATGCCAGAGCCAGCATTCTGAAGCTTTTGTGAGAAGACATACGGCAAGCTGTGGACCTGCTGAGAAATCTACCATGTATAGATCATCTTTTCGATACCCTTCAAAGACTAGAGATTTGCCAGATTCCATTAGCACAAGGCAACGATATTTGCCAAATATCACAATCATGTTCAAGTCACAAAGCATTGAGACAGACATTAAGTTGAAACCAAGGGATTCAACAAGCATCACTTTATCCATGTGTTGATCCTTTGAGATTGCAACTCTACCTAGACCCAATACCTTGCTTTTACCTATGTCAGCAAATGTAATGTGACTCTTGTCGGATGGACGTAAGGTTGAGTCCATGAGAAGACTTCCATCACCAGTCATATGATTGGTGCATCCACTGTCCATAATCCATTCTGAAGCTTTTGGTGATGTACCCTACAGTGCAGTTAGGAGGATAGGCTTCACAAGAGTGTTGTGAAGCATAAGCATTTGACACATATAGGGACAGTCACAGCTTATATCAAGGTTAGGACATAGTATGACTGATAAGAGATTCAGACGTGAAGTATATATAATGACATTCTATCGTGCGTCCTCAATGAGTTTTAGATCCCCAGCAATAGTATCGGACGCCATTGATTGCTGGCTGGAGACCGTTTTCTGCAAAAGAGAGTTAGTTCTTCTTTGCCACCCACATCTTCAGTGGTGGCTTAGAAGCAATGAGTCTTAGTGCAGCATCTGAGAATTTTGGCTTTGAAGCCCTAGCAAATAGCCTTGCAGGAGATGAATGATACTCATATGAATAAGCAGAAAAGTTCTTAGTCCTATGAACATAGCGGTTCGAAGATACACGCTCATATTCATAAGTCTGAGCATGATTTCCCTGCAAAACTTTGGCGTTAGGGTGACTCATGTGAGTCATGTATCTGTATGAAGCCTTTGGGCCACATGAAGCTATTGGTCTGGGGTTTGTCTTCTTCCTTGGTGGTGTCATGACGACATTCACAGGAAGATTCTCAATATACCGCTTAGGTACCCAGATCTTCTTCATAGGTGGTCCATTCCTGCAGTTAGTACCAATGTACCTGGCAAACACTTCACCATTCTGATTTTTGAACAGCTTATAGTTTGCATCAAAGGATTCATCAATGATAATAGGATTAGCACAGGTAAAGCCAAATAAGGTGGATGGATCTACTGAAGGTTCCTTTGCAGCAACCCATGTGGTTTTGGGGTACTGCTCAGGCTTCCGGTACGAGCCATCAACATTCATTTTCCTTTCGAACCCAACACCCTCTTTCCTAGGGTTTCGGTTCAGAATCTGCTTTTTGAGGACATCGCAGAGAGTCTGATGTCCCTTCAAACTTTTGTACATCCATGTTTCAAGCAATGTCTTCAACATAGCATTTTCATCAGCAACAGCAATGGTATCCTCCGCAGAGGGGTTAGTAACCACATCAGCAGGTGAAGACAATGAAACAGTAGCAGCAGTGGAACATTCAGCAATAGATGTAGCGTTATCACGCTCAATGCATTTTAGACATGTTGGTTCAAATCTATCTTGTGTAGCGCTGATTTGTTAAGCGAGTAATGAATCTCGCTCCTTCTGAAGATCTTCATAATCCACTCTTATCTTTTCAAGGTCTAGCTTTCTTTGAAGACATTCATAAGAAAGCTTCTCATGATCAGACAGGAGAGCATTATGTTGATCTTGAAGGGCGTCAAACTTAGCATGAAGTCTCTGAAGACTGTCAGCCAAAGCTTTTAACTGATCCATTTCTTCACCCAACATATCATCGCTCTTACTAAGCATATCTTGAACCTTTTCCAAGATTCTTTGTTGTTTAGTGGCAAGGCAAGCAAGCTTGTCCTAACTGGGGCCAAATTCATCACCTGATTCATCATCGCTAGATTCAGAGAGATAGCATTCAGTTACCTTATCGCCCCTTGCCATGTGGCACGATGAGGATGATGATGATTCAGGAGCAAAGGTCATCTCCTTGAGAGACTCCTTGTAATCTTCAAACCATGGATCATGGCGAGTACGATGACCTTCATATACTTCAGAGAGCCGGTCTAGATTAGCTTCGCGTGATTGAGGTACATAACATTCCTGAACTGATTTTGGGACAGATGAGAGCAGATGACATCCTTCGCTGTAAGGTTCAGTAGAGTATACTTGCGTATGTCATCAGCCTCTGCCATCTTGCATAGATCAGTGAGTCCAATCTCAGTGACGATCCACAATTCACTATCCATGGACACGAGTCGCTTCTTCATCATGGCCTTCCATCGGGGATACTCATGACCGTCAAAGGTGGGACAAGACATGTTCCTCAATCCTGCAGTCGACATAGCTGAAACTCCAGGTGGCTAAACCGAATCACACAGAACAAGGGACTACCTTGCTCTGATACCAATTGAAAGTGCTACTATCGACTAGAGGGGGGTGAATAGGCGATTTTTATGAAAGTCTTCAAAACTTGGAAGTTTCGAAGACAAACAACAGAAATGACCTAATTGTAATGCAGCGGAAGATAAACTACCCAAAGCAAGCCATAGTCAAGTATACAAAGATATGAAGGCACATGACTAATAGCAGCTAGGTAGTAAGGATCAGGATGGAAGATAGTATGAAGCCAATCAACAGTAGTAGTCAAGCAATGAAGTCAAACAGATACACAGATAGGCAATGACTTCACGAAGACAAACTAAAGTAAGGATGGGAAGGGATAGAACCAGTTGCTTGTTGAAGACACAGGATTTGTTGGACCAGTTCCAGTTGCTGTGACAACTGTACGTCTGGTTAGGGAGGCTGAGATTTAACTCAGAAGACCGTGTCTTCACCTTATTCCCCTTGAGCTAAGGACACCCAGTCCTCGCCCAATCACTCTGGTAAGTCTTCAAGGGAGACTTCCAAACCTTCACAGACTTCGTTCACCGGCAATCCACAATGACTCTTGGATGCTCAGAACGCGACGCCTAACCGGCTGGAGGATTCATAGTCCTCAAGTGTAATAAGTCTTCAGGTCACACAGACAGAAAGACTTCAGTGATGCCTAACACTCTTTGGCTCTGGGTGTTTGGGCTTTGTCCTCGCAAGGATTTTCTCTCTCTCAAATGCTTCGAGGTGGGTTGCTCTCAAACGACAAAAGCCGTGTACAAACTCTGAGCAGCCACCAATTTATGGTGTAGGGGGTGGGCTATTTATAGCCACTAGGCAACCCGACCTGATTTGTCCAAAATGACCCTGGGTCACTAAGGAACTGACACGTGTTCCAACGGTCAGATTTCAAACACACGCGGCAACTTTACTTGGGCTACAAGCAAAGCTGACTCATCCAGCTCTGGATAAGGTTTGCTCTCATTGTCTTCGCTCGAAGACATAGGATTTGAGTTGAGCATCACTTCAGTCACTCTGACTTAGTTCACTTGGACTCCACTTAACAGTACGGTGGTTCCTATGACTCAACAAAGAAGAAAAGGAAACAACGAAACTACACAGTCTTCGCGCTCCATAGTCTTCACGTAATGTCTTCTCATGTCATAGTCTTCAATATGAATATCTTCTCATACCACCATTGTCTTCAATGTCTTCATACATTTTTAGGGGTCATCTCCGGTAGGTAAACCGAATCAATGAGGGACACTACTTGCGTTATCCTGCAATTCTCACAAACGCATTAGTCCCTCAACCAACTTTTTCGCCAATACTCCAAAACCAACTAGGGGTGGCACTAGATGCACTTACAGTGATGCGGAGACCCGACGGGGTGTTATCTCCACGGAGAGCCCCGAACCTGGGTAAGACCCGACGTTGTTTACGGTCTTGCCTACTCCCGCTTCTAGAGCCCGACAACGTTCTATTGACCCCATACATGATTAGCCACCCGTTGGCGTATGTCGAGGAAATACCACGACATTATACATAGATCATTGTATGCATATCATATTTTATTTTCATTGGTTGTGATCCTAGAAATCTTAAGCAACTCAAGGACCCAAGGGGAGTGTTGGAGGTTTCACAAAATTTTCATATTTGAATTTATTTCCAATTTGAAAAGAGGATCAATTTGATTTTAATAATTTCTCTCCAATTATTTCCAACAATAAAAATAAATGAAAGAAGATAATATGATTGCTTCAACAAAAAAATATGGGAAATGAAATATTGAAATTAAATTATTATTTTATTTTCAGTTTTATTTGAATTAGAGAAAATATGTATTTTTGAAAATTGCATTTTAGTCCAAAAAATGTTCATCTTGTCCTAAATATTAGGTTTAGAGGTGAAAATTGTTTCTGGAATTTTTAGAATTTGTTTATATTTTATTAAGATTTTTCTTTGCGGCAAAATTATTTTAAAAAAAAGTTCTCAGATGGAACTAGGTCAAAGGCCCAGCTGGCCCAGCCGAGCGTCGCCGCCTCTCGCTCGGGAATCCGACCCCGAGCCGCCGCCGGAGTCCGCCCGAACTCCGCGTCGCCGAGCCGCGCCCTCCGCAAGAAAACTCCCCCGATCCCTTTATAAGGAGCGCCGCTGCCCCTCTCCTCTCCTTGTCAATCGCGACGGAACCGCCGCCGCCGCAGCTCCACCGCCGATTGCGCTGTGCCGCCGCAAGCCGCCGCCGCCTTGCGCCTCGCGCTGCCGTAAGCTGCCGCCGCCGCCGAGCCTCGCCCACCGCTGCCGGATCTCGCCGTTGACCCCACCGCCAGATTTTTTTCATGAACCGGTATAACGGCCGAAAACCCGTCCCGTTTTTTTTAGTTTTTAGTTTTATTGGTTTATTTTATTAGGTTGGTTTAATTAATGAACGTTCATTCTTTTAGATCTGTTAGTGAACGCTTTCGTTCGTTTAGTTCTGTTGGCGGACATTCGTTCGATAGATTTTTCTTTTCAGTTTTATTTTCGGCCAAGGACCTATCCGCGAATAGTTTTATCACGATTTAGCCCCTCATCTTAAAACTAGCGTAACTTTTTGCTCGTTTATCCAAATTAGATGAAAGCAATGTCTAAATCTTCGTAACGATCTCTTGTTTCCAGTAAACCAACTCAAACATGATTTTGACAATTAAAATTTGAGTTTAGTTCAGATTAGTAAACGATCTTGTTTCGTTTGTATCTTGAGTTTCGTAACTCCGTTTGAGTTATTTGTTTTTCCAAATCATAGCTAATCACATGTACCTACTGTTAAGATCTAATCCACATGAAAATAATGTTGTTAGGTCTTGTTTTCTGTTTAGTTTAGTTGTTTGCTTGTTTCGAGTTTGATTGGGATCTTTTCTCGATTTCTCTTTGTTTTGTTTGAGTGATTGCTTATGTATGCTACTGTTTGTCTACGCTAGATTACCCAGAGTGTGAAGCTTGTTACCACGAATCTCTAGAGTTTGCAGACCGTCAGCAAGGCAAGTTACACTTTGATCATACTCCTCTATACCCAGTTTTTACTATGCATTAGTATTGCCCCTCAAATTTTTGCATGAGTAGGATTGGGAACATGTGGTTTTGTTGTAGTACTTGAGGTAGGAACCTAATACCTTTTGATTCACCTCGGGAATATACGTTGTGCTGTATTATTTCTTAGCCATGCTCGTAGACGGGGATTGGATCGTGATACACATGGAAGTTGTGAGAGTTATTAATCTTGGATAACATTAAGGTGGCAACTTTAATACACATCCGGGTGGATTGGTTGGGGCACCTGGGGAATCTAGTGTTTGTCCATTTGGGAAATCCCGGAGTACCCGTGTGATTTTTTTTCTCGATTCACCACCCAGGCTCAAAGGGATCATATGATATTTCATGCCTAGAAACTTCCATGTGCAGCCACAAGCCATTATGGGCTCTGACATAGTTGAGTAAGTTGTGTGAGCTCTCGAAGAGGGGGACTAGCAGATGTAGGGGAAAGTAGGTGTACCGGTCTGCCCGAAGTAGAGAGTTAATGCTTCAGAAAGACTATGTCTCGATCTTCCGATCATGGATGCGGTCGAGTATTGTGGGGAAAAGTGTGCAACCTCTGTAGAGTGTATAAACTAATCATGGTTAGTTGTGTCCCCGGTTATGGACATCTTGAGTATCTGGGATTGGATATTATTGTTGATCTCATCACTCTTAAATTAATTGAATTGGGTTTAATGATGATACCTGTTGTAGGGAAAACTAGCTTTATGCAAAATCATAAACTTAGAGCCTCCACCAGCCAAATATTGCATGTAGATGTAGATATTGCATTCATTGCTTTACAGGGTAACTCTGCCAGCATATTCAATGTGCTGACCTACATGGCTGCAACGTCTCATGTTGCAGACTACTCAGATGACGAATAAGGTGCGATAGGTTGTTGTTGTGCACTCAGCTATGCCGTTGGAGTTGATGGACTCATTTACCTTCAAAGCTTCCGCGGTTATTTAGTTTAGATGGCCTTCAGCCATGTTATTCGTGTAATCATACTCTTTATGAGGACTCAATGTAATAAGTGTGTGATTGAACTCTGTTATAATTCCTGGAGTACTATGTGTGTCAGCATTATCGATCCAGGGATGACACTTAAGCACAGAGACTTCGGTCCATTGGGATCATGGTCGCTGCAAGATGGTATCAGAGCACACACTGACTGTAGGACATGACCACTAGGAACAAGCCGCGGGATTTCTCTTCTTGCTCATTACTAATTCTCATCTATTTCTACTCTATAGATGGCGGACCCCAGGAACAAGTTCACCCAGCCGGATGACGACACCCCTTTCAGACGGCACTTGAAGGAAGTCACTAAGTACTTGAACATCGGACTACTAAGCTTCACTGGGACTTTCTCTGCAACTTTACCGGAAGAGGAGCGCTGGAAGATCAAAGTTTGGGTATCTGGGAGGACATTTGCACTAACAACGGATCCTATTGATTTCTACTTGGATGCACCGAGCTGGAGTTTGGGAAAGAGCATGGCAGCCCACATTACTTTCGGACGCATATGTGAGGTGTATCACAAGGAGCTTGAAAACACCATATATCAAATATGCGGCCGCCAAGACGAAGAATGGGATATGATTCGTACCAGGAAGGATGGATCAATTGCAGCTTACATTCACGAGATGGGTGATCACTTTCACCGACAAGAGAATCAACTATGCTTTACATGAAGAAGATCAAGAAGCTGATGAAGAAGAATATCGAGCTAGAAGAGGAACTCAAGTCTACACGCGATGGATATGAGGAAGAAATTGTTGTACTACTGGAGAAGCATGAAGAATTGAAGATGAAGCTAGGACTACCCGTGGAGAACAGTAAGCGAGAACCTACAAAGGAGAACGACACCGACACGGACTGTGATGCAAATGATGACAGCGATGACGACTATGTTGATGAAACTGGAGAAGATATCATGGAGTCTTCCTCCGATCAAAATTTCTAGACGACCACCATGTTACTAGTAGTATTCTTCCAAGTAGTTAGCATCGATCGAGTTTGTAATCGTAGTTACATCCTTTGTGTGAACCTTGTTTGATATTGAATGAAGTGAATTGATTGTGTCTGCCTCATGTTCATATGGGTAGTGAATCTCTCTTAGACCTTATTCTATTCTGTTTTCTCACCTCTTCTAACCCATCAGATGCCTCTGAGACGTGACAATGGATTCGTGTTCCCACTGGAGCTCACTTAGTTGATCCAGCAGCAGAATGCCTTGAAGCAGATGCTAGTTCAGAACCAGAACCAAGGCAACAACAACAACAACAACAACAACAACAACCCACTGCCACCACCCCCTGTTGATAACCTAGCCCGTTTTCTGAGGTTGAATCCGCCCATGTTCACTAGCAGCACCGAGCCAATTGTTGTAGATGATTGGCTCCACAAGATTGGAAGGGAGCTGACTACTGCATGATGCACAGATGCGGAGAGAGTGCGCTTTGCCGCACATCAGCTTGATGGAACCGCGACATCTTGGTGCGAGAACTTCACCACCAATTACCCCATTGATATAGTTACATGGGATCAGTTTCAGCATGCTTTCCGCACCGCCCATGTTTCAGCAGGAGCTATGAGCATGAAGAAGTGTGAGTTTCGCAACTTGCGCCAAGTAGGTCATACAGTGGGACAGTATGTGGATGAGTTCAGCAAGTTAGCATGTTATGCCCCAGATGATGTGGCCACAGATGTCACGAAGCAGGAGAAGTTTCTTGAGGGACTCAATGATGAGCTGAGTATGCAGTTGATGGTGGCAACCTTCAACAACTACCAGGAGTTGGTAGACAGGGCCCTCATGATAGAAGGCAAGCAGCAATAGATTGATAATCGCAAGAGGAAGTATGGACAGGGGAGGTACACTTCTGGAGCTCAGCAGAAGCCCCGCTATTCCCCGTACTTGGGAGGACATACTCACAACCATGGAGAACATACGCACAATGGAGGAAGTTCGCACAACCATAGTGTCCCCAAGAATGGCAACGGGAATGGAGGAAGCAACAGTCAGAACCGTTCCAACCCCGCAACACCAGCCAAGAGGGATCTGAGTCACATTACTTGTTTCAAGTGCGGGAAGACCGGACATTATGCCACTGAATGTCCTGAAGCAAAGAATGGAAATGGCAATGGAGGTTCTGCAAAGAAGCCCAACCCCTTCACCAAAAGTCGGGTGAACCATGTCAGTGTGGAGGAAATTGAGGATCAACCCGACGCAGTTGTCGGTAAGTTTTTGATTAATGCATTTACAACACTTGTTCTTTTCGATACTGGTGCATCTCATTCATTCATATAAAGGGGATTTGTGGATAAGTATAAGTTTCCAATAGTAGCCCTTAAGTCACCTATGTTAGTAAGTTCCCCACGAGCGGAGTATATGGCTAGTAGGGGATGCTATCAGTTGCCAGTAACCATACGTAGACATGTTTTCCCCACCACCCTAATTGTCCTGGAGTCACAAGGATTGGATGTGATACTAGGTATGGATTGGCTATCCAAGTTTGAGGGAAACATCGATTGCGCTAGTAAATCAATTCTTCTCACCACCCCGGAAGGAAAGAGGATCAAGTATGTGTCTAGGCATGCACCGAGGAGGACTCAGGTGAATTCCTTATCAGGAGTTGTTCAGGAGGAAGTTCCAGTGGTGAAGGATTATCCCGATGTATTTCCAGAGGAGTTACCAGGCATGCCACCGGATCGAGACATTGAGTTTTTGATTGAGTTATTGCCAGGCACCAGACCAATATCCAAGAGACCGTATCATATGCCCGCAAATGATCTGGAGGAAATTAAGAAGTAGATTAAGGAGTTACTAGAGAATGGTTATATTCGACCAAGTTCATCACCTTGGGGAGCCCCAGTGCTTCTAGTGGAGAAGAAGGATGGATCTTTGAGGATGGTTGTTGATTATCGTGCACTAAATGAGGTGACAATCAAGAATAAATACCCTCTGCTGATGATCAATGATTTGTTTGACAAGCTGCAAGGAGCTAAAGTTTTCTCCAAGATCGATCTTCAATCAGGTTATCACCAGTTGAAGATCCGAGAGTAGGATATACCAAAGACAGCTTTTACCACGAGGTATGGGCTATATGAGTATACATTCATGTCATTTGGTTTGACTAACGTATTTCATGAGTATGATGAACAAGGTGTTCATGGAGTTTTTGGATAAGTTCGTCGTGGTGTTCATTGATGACATATTGGTCTACTCGAAGAATGAAGAAGAGCATAAGGAACATTTGCGTTTGGTTCTCGAGAAGCTCATGGAACATCAGTTGTATGCCAAGTTCAGCAAATGTGAGTTTTGGTTGAAGGAAGTTGGATTTCTCGTACATGTTATATCCGAAGAAGGAATAGCAATAGACCCTACCAAGGTTGCTTATGTCACTAAATGGTTAGTACCCACCTTAGTGGGAGAGATCAGAAGTTTTCTTGGACTCGCGGGTTATTACCGGAGATTTATTGAGAATTTTTCCAAGATTGCAAAGCCCATGACGGAGTTATTGAAGAAGGACACCAAGTTTAAATGGACTGAGGATTGGGAGGCCAGTTTTCAGGAGTTGAAGAAACATTTGGTTACAGCCCAAGTGCTGATTCTCCCACACATACGTAAGGATTTCCAAGTATATTGCGACGCTTCACGTCGAGGACTTGGAGGTGTGCTTATGCAGGACGGAAGAGTTGTTTCGTATGCCTCACGACAGCTTCGACCTCATGAGTTGAATTATGCGATGCATGATTTGGAGTTAGCAGCCGTAGTGCATGCGCTCAAGACATGGAGACACTTTCTCATCGGAAACCGTTGTGATGTATACACGGATCATAAGAGTTTGAAGTACATCTTCGCACAGAAGGAGTTAAACCCCAGGCAAAGGAGATGGTTGGATCTCATAAAGGATTATGATATGAGATTGCATTATCATCCAGGAAAGGCCAATGTCGTAGCAGATGCGTTGAGCCGCAAGAGTTATGTTAGCACGCTCATAACCGGAGGATTACCTAAGGAGTTAGCAGACGACCTTCGAGAGCTATGCTTGGAGATAGTTCTGAGAGGTTATGTTGCAGCATTGGAAATCCAGTCCACTTTGTTGGGTAAGATCAGAGAAGCCCAGAAGACGGAGAAGGAGATTGCTGAAATAAAGTAAATTATGAGTAAAGGAAAGGCTAAAGGATTTCGTGAGGATGAGAACGACACTTTATGGTTTGAGGATCACATATATGTGCCTAATGACCTTGAGATCAGGAAGTTGATTCTTCACGAGGCTCATGATTTGCCTTACTCGATTCACACAGGCAACACCAAGATGTATTTGGATTTGAAGGAAAGTTTCTGGTGGACAGGAATGAAGATGGATATTGCCGAGTATGTAGCAGTATGCGATGTATGTCAGAGAGTAAAGGCAGAGCACCAGAAACCGGCAGGGTTACTACAGCCTTTGACGATACCCGAATGGAAGTGGGACAAACTTGGCATGGATTTTATCACTGGATTACCTAGGACTCGTTCAGGCTATGACTCTATTTGGGTTGCAGTCGATCGTTTGACGAAAGTAGCCCATTTCATCCTTGTGAAGACAACTTATACGAGCGCTAAGTTGGCGAAGATATACATGACCAGGATCGTATGTCTGCATGGAGTTCCGAGGACCATTATATCAGATAGAGGAACTTAGTTTACTTCAAAGTTTTGGAATCAGCTGCATGAAACTTTGGGAACCAGGCTAGAGTTTAGTACAGCCTTTCATCCACAGACAGATGGACAGACCGAGAGAGTCAATCAGATTCTAGAGGACATGTTGAGAGCTTGTGCGCTAGATTACGGATCTAGTTGAGATGACAATTTGCCCTATGCAGAGTTCTCTTATAACAACAGTTATCAAGCCAGTTTGAAGATGGCCCCTTTCGAAGCTTTGTACGGAAGGAGGTGCAGGACACCGTTATCGTGGGATGAAGTTGGAGATCGACAGTTGTTTGGACCAGACTTAATCAGAGATTCTGAAGAGAAGGTTAAGTTGATCCGAGATAGAGTCAAGGTAGCCCAGTCCAGGCAGAAGAGTTATGCGAATACTAAATGCAAGGAGGTAGCCTACAAAGTCGGAGACAGAGCATATCTTCGTGTGTCCCCACTTCGAGGAATTAAATGTTTTGGAGTCAAGGGAAAGCTAGCACCACGTTTTGTGGGACCATACAGAGTTTTGGAACGCATGGGAGAAGTTGCGTACAAGTTGGAATTGCCCGAAGGATTGTCAGGAGTTCATGATGTGTTTCACGTTTCCCAGTTGAAGAAGTGACACGCAGAGATGGCCGACATTCCTCTGAGAGATACAGTGCCACTGGAAGCAATTCAGTTGGATACTGATCTGACCTATGAAGAGAAGCCCGTCAAGATTCTCGAGTTTTCTAGCCAAGTTACTCGCTGTAAGGTTATCAAGTTTTGCAAAGTTCAGTGGACCCACCATACCGAGGAGGAAGCCACCTGGGAGCGAGAAAAAGATCTTCGCAAGGACCATCCAAATATTTTTGCTGACCAACCCGAATCTCGAGGGCGAGATTCATCTTAAGTGGGGTAGGTTTGTAACATCCCAATTTTCAATTTGGATGTTATACATAGATCATTATATGCATATCATATTTTATTTGCATTTGGTTGTGATCCTAGAAATCTTAAATAACTCAAGGACCCAAGGAGAGAGTTGAAGGTTTCACAAAATTTTAATATTTGAATTTATTTCAAATTTGAAAAGAGGATCAATTTGATTTTAATAATTTCTCTTCAATTATTTCCAACAATAAAAAATAAATGAGAGAATATAATATGACTTCTTCAACAAAAGAGAAATATTGGAAAAGAAATGTTGAAATCAAATTATTATTTTATTTGCAGTTTTATTTGAATTAGAGAAAAACATGCATTCTAAAAAATTGCAATTTAGTCTAGAAAAATGTTCATCTTGTCCTAAATATTAGGTTGGACAGTGAAAATTGTTTCTGGACTTTTTAGATTTTTTAATATTTTATTAGGATTTTTCTTTATGGTGAAATTATTTGAAAAAAAAAAAGTTCTCGGACCGAACTAGGCCAAAGGCCGAGCCGAGTGTCGCCGCCTCCAACTCGGGAGTCCGACCCCGAGCCACCGCCGGAGTCTGCCCGGACTCCACATCGCCGAGCCACCCCCTCCCCAAGAAAACTCCCCCCGGCCCCTTTATAAGGAGCGCCGCCGCCCATCTCCTCTCCTCGTCAGTCGCGCCGCCACCCGTCGCCGCCGCAGCTCCATCGCCACCTGTGCCGCGTCGCCTCGCGCCGCCACCCGCCGCCGGAGCCTCGCTCGCCGCCACCTGGTTTTTTTCACGAACCGGTATAACCGCCGAAAACCCGTCCCGGTTTTTTTAGTTTTCGGTTTTATCGGTTTATTTTATTAGGTTAGTTTGATTAACGATCGCTCGTTCGTTTAGATCTGTTAGTGAATGCTTTCGTTCCTTTAGTTCTATTAGCGGACGTTCGTCCGATAGATTTTTCTTTTTAGTTTTATTGCCAAGGACCTATCTGCGAATAGTTTTATCGCGATATAGCCCCTGACCTTAAAACTAGCGTAACTTTTTGCTCGTTTATCCAAATTATATGAAACCAATGCATAAATCTTCATAACGTTCTCTTCTTTCCAGTAAACCAACTTGAACATGATTTGGACAATTAAAATTTGAGTTTAGTTCAGATTAGTAAACGATCTTGTTTTGTTTGTATCTTGAGTTTCGTAACTCCGTTTGAGTTGTTTCTTTTTGCAAATCGTAGATAATCACATGTACCTACTATTAAGATCTAATCCACATGAAAATAATTCTGTTAGGTTTTGTTTTATGTTTAGTTTAGCCGTTTGCTTGTTTCGAGTTTGATTCGGATCTTTTCTCAATTTCTCTGTGTTTCGTTTGAGTGATTGCTTATGTATGCTACTGCTTGTCTACGCTAGATTATCCGGAGTGCGAAGCTTGTTACCATGAATCTCTGGAGTTTGCAGCTCGTTAGGAAGGGAAGTTACACTTTGATCATACTCCTCTATACCCAGTTTTTACTATGCATTGGTATTGCCCCTCAAATTTTTGCATGAGTAGGATTGGGAACATGTGGTTTGGTTGTAGTACTTGAGGTAGGAACATAATACCTTTTGATTCACCCCGGGAATATATGTTGTGCTCTATTATTGCTTAGCCATGCTCATAGACGGGGATTGGATCATGATACACATGAAAGTTGTGAGAGTTATTAATCTTGGATAACATTAAGGCGGCAACTTTAATACACATATTGTTGGATTGGTTGGGGCACCTGGAGAATCCAGTGTTTGTCCATTTGGGAAATCCCGGAGTACCCGTGTGATTTTTTTCCTCGGTTCGCCACCCAAGCTCAAAGGGATCATATGATATTTAACTTCCGTGTGCAGCCACAAGCCATTATGGGCTCTGGCATAGTTGAGTAAGTTGTATGAGCTCTCGAAGAGGTGGACTAGCAGATGTAGGGGAAAGTAGGTGTACTGGTCTGCCCGGAGTAGAGAGTTAATGCTTCAGAAAGACTATGTCTCGATCTTCTGATCATGGATGTGGTCGAGTCTTGTGGGGAAAAGTGCGCAACCTCTGCAGAGTGTATAAACTAATCATGGTTAGCCATGTCCTCGGTTATGGACATTTTGAGTATCTGGAATTGGATATTATTGTTGATCTCATCACTCTTAAATTAATTGAATTGGGTTTAATGATGATACTTTTCTAATTGGGATTTGATTTGGAGGAACCTTCTCAAATATTGATACAACTTGGGCTTAGTTTAAATAAATTTAATCCTTTGTTGTAGAGAAAAACTAGCTTTATGCAAAATAATAAACTTAGAGCCTCCACCAGCCAAATATTGCATGTAGATGTAGTTCTTGCACTCATTGCTTTACAATTTAACTCTGCCAGCATATTCAATGTGCTGACCTACACGGCTGCAACGTCTCATGTTGCAGACTACTCAGACGATGAATAAGGCGTGATAGGTCGTTGTCGTGCACTCAGCTATGCCGTTGGAGTTGATGGACTCATTTACCTTCAAAGCTTCCGTCGTTATTTAGTTTAGATGGCCTTCAGCCATGTTATTTGTGTAACCATACTCTTTATAAGGACTCGATGTAATAAGTGTGTGATTGAACTCTATTATAGTTCCTCGAGTATTGTGTATGTCAGCATTATCGATCGAGGGATGACACTTAAGCACAGAGACTTCGGTCCATTGGGATCGTAGTCGCTACACCATATCCACGGGTGCCTTCCATACCCACACTTTCCAAGAAAATTATTATTTGACAACATAAAGAAAATTTCTTTTCATTTCAGGACTGGGCATCCCTAATACCTTTGTCGTACTCTCGTGCAATGACAAATAAATAAACACTCATCTTGAGAATAACACATCTAGCATGGAAAATATTGGCCACTCCCTGCCGCTTCATGAGCGGTACAAGCACACAAAAAGGAAATTTATTTTGAAAATTAGAGATGGCACATACAAATTTGCTTAGAATGATACGAAGATGCTACATATAGGTAGGGATGGTGGACGCATGTGGCAAAACTGGTTTAAAGGGTTTTTGATGCACAAGTAGTCATCATACTTAGTACAAGTGGAGGCTAGCAAAAGATTGAGAAGCAACCAACCAAGAAACGAAAAATCACATAAGCGAGCATTAAGCATAACTAACACCGAATAATGCACCATAAGTAGGATGTAATTTCATTGCATAACTATTGACTTTCGTGCTTGCATAGAGAATCTCAAACCTTAACACCAATATTCTTACTAAAGCATAATTACTCATCAACATGACTCACATATCACTATCATCATATCTCAAAACTATTACAAAGAATCAAGTTTATTTTGTCCAATGATCTTCATGAAAGTTTGTATTATACCCCTCTTGAATACCTATCACTTTGGGACTAATTTCATATGTTGCTTTTGATAAGCTCAAACAAATCTAAATGAAGAACATGAGCATACAAATTTTCTTCTCTCAAAATAATATAAGTGAAGCATGAGAAAATTTCTTCAAAATTTCACTAACTCTCAAATAAATCTAAGTGAAGCATGAGAGCATTTCTTCAAAAATATTAAAGCACACCGTGCTCAAAAAGATATAAATGAAGCACTAGAGCAATTCCATGGCTCAAAAAAATTAAGCGAAGCATATAGAGCAATTCTAACAAATCATAGCATAATTTTGGCTCTCTCAAATAGGTGTGTTCGGCAAGGATAGATGACACAAAAAAAGAAAAAAAAGAAAATACTCATATAATACAAGATGCTCCAAGCAAAACTCATGATATGTGATGAATAAAAATATAGCTCCAAGTAATATGCCTATGGGCGATAAAAGAAAGAGGGGATGCCACTCGGGGCATCCCCAAGCTTAGTTGCTTGTTCCTCTTTATATAATAACTTGGGGTGCCATGGGGCATCCCCAAGATTAGGCTCTTCTTACTCCTTATTCCTTCGTCCATCGTGATCTCACACAAAACTTGAAAACTTCAATCACACAAAACTCAACAAAAACCTTCATGAGATCCGTTAGTAAAACAAACCAAATCCCTACTCTAAGTATTGTTGCAAACCCATTCATATTTTATTTTTGCATTATATCTACTGTATTCCAACTTTGCTATGTCTTATCCCCCCCCCCCGATAAAGTCCATATATTCATCAAAATAAGCACACAACGCAAGGAAAACAGAACAGTCTATAGCAATCTGAAAACTCCGAATTTTCTGTAACTACAAAAATTCTGAAAAATTATGACAACGTGGGCAATTTGTATATAAATCTGTTTTTACAAAAATCAGGATTTTATCGTGCTTCTGTGATTTTTAATAATTCTATAACTGGTGCACAAAGTTTTGTTTTTCAACAAGATCAAATCAACTATCACCCAACATGATCCCAAAGGCTTTGCTTGGCACAAACACTAATTAAAACATAAAAAACACAATCAAAACAGTAGCATAATTGTGCAAACACTCAAGAACAGAAAGTAAAAGGCAAACATAAAATTTTATTCATTGGGTTGCCTCCCAACAAGCGCTATCGTTTTATGCCTCTAGCTAGGCATAATGCATAGATCTAAGTATTGTCATCCTTGGTTTTAGATCCATAGGATGCCCTCATGATTGATTCATATGGTGGCTTAATTCTTGTTCTAGGGATGTGTTACATCCCCTTTCTTAGTGGAAATTGAAATTTAATACTGCCTTCTTTCATATCAATCGCGGCACCTATAGTGCGTAAGAACGGTTTACCAACTATAATTGGACAAGACGGATTGCAATCAATATCAAGAACAATAAAATCTATGGGCACATAATTCCTATTTGCAAGAATAAGAACATCATTAGTTCTTCCCATAGGATTTTTAATAGTAGAATCCGCCAAGTGCAAATTAAGAGAACATTCTTCAATATCGACCAAGCACATCACATAAAGATTTCAGAATTATGGAAACACTAGCACCCAAATCACACAAAGCAAAACACTCATAATTTTTAATCTTGACTTTAATAGTAGGTTCCCATTCATCATGTAATTTTCTAGGAATTGAGATATGTAATTCCAATTTTTCTTCCAAAGCTTTCATCACTGCATCTACGATATGTTTAGTAACAGCTTTATTTTGTTCATAGGCATGGGGCAAATTAATCATGGATTGCAACAAGGAAATACAATCAATCAAAGAACAATTATCATAATTAAAGTATTTGTAATCCAAAAGAGTGGGCACGTCACTAGTTGAAGTTTTGACCTCTCCAAACCCACTTTTATCAATTTCTCAACAACATTTCACCCTCCAAATTATCGGGACACGTTCTAGCTAAAGTTGACTCTTCTTCAGTCCCTTTATCATCAATCTTAATTTTACTAAACAAGGAATCAATAGAAGAAACACCAATCATTTTAAGATCTTTGACATTTTTATGAAAGCTCACTAGAAAACGCTCTTTCTAAATATTCTCTTTTAGCTCTAAGCATAGCGGTTCTTTTCTTACTTTCATCCATAGAAACATAAAAAGCTTTAATTGATTCCTCAACCTTGGGCACAGAAATTTTCAACTTGAGATTTTCTACATCATGAGAAATTCTATCAATGCTTCTAGACATATCATCAATCTTATTCAACTTTTCTTCTATCGTATTATTAAAAATCTTTTGAGCATTGATAAATTCTGCAATACTATTCTCAAGATCAGAAGTATTCCTATTATTATTATAAGAAGGATTACCATGGGAATTACCATAATTATTAGGGGAATTTCCAGGAAAAGGCCTAGATTAATATTACCTCTATAAGCATTGTTATTGAAATTGTTTCACGAGACAAACTTCAAATCTACGGATCACTATTTTGCTCAATCAATGTATACAAAAGCACATCACCAAGATCAATAGGGCCACTTTTATTAGCAACCAATTTCATAAGAGCATCAACTTTTTCACTCAAAGTACTAATTTCTTCAACCGAATTAATTTTCATACTAGTAGGTGCTCTTTCGGTATGCCATTGTGAATAATTTTCCATAATATTGTTTAGAAATTTAGTAGCTTCACCCAAAGTAATTTCTATAAAAGTACCACCCGTGGTGGAAACTAAAAGATTTCTAGAAACAAAATTCAACCCCGCATAAATTTTTTGTATGATCATCCAAAGATTTAAACCATGAGTATGACAATTTCTTAGCATCAATTTCATTCTTTTCCAAGTTTACGCAACATGTTCATGCTCAAATTGCTTAAAATTCATGATTTGTGTCCTAAGGGAAATAATTTTTCGGGCGGAAAATACTTACTAATAAAGCATCTTTGCACTTATCCCAAGAATCGATACTATCGTGAGGCAAAGAAGAAAACCAAATATTTGCACGATCTCGCGAAGAAAACAAAGATAATTTCAACTTCACAATATCATTGTCCACATCTTTTTTCTTTTGCATATCGCATAATTCTATAAAGGTGTTTAGATGGGACGCGGCATCCTCATTAGGAGTGCCGGAAAATTGATCTTTCATAACAAAACTCAACAAAGCGGCTTTAATATCACAAGATTCGGCACTAGTGGCGGGAGGAGCAATCGGAGTGCTAATAAAATCATTATTATTGGCATTGGAAAAATCACACAACTTGGAGTTTTCTTGAGTCATCATGACTACGCAAACAAGATTGCACACAAAAACATATGTGACGAGAAAACGGCTAACGGAAAAGAGGGCGAATAAAATAACAATTTTTTGTGAAATGGGGGAGATGAAAACGAGAGGCAAATGGCAAATAATGTAAATTGCAAGGAGATGAGATTTGAGATTAGGAACCTGATAGATGTTGATGATGCCTCCCCGGCAACAGCGCCAGATATCCTTTCTTGATGGCTCGTGTCCGCATCAGGTTTTTCCCCGAAGAGGAAGGGATGTTGCTGCACAGCTACGGTAGGTATTTCCCTCGGTGATGAAACCAAGGTTATCGAACCAGTAGGAGTACCAAGCAACACTATGTAAATGGTACCTACACACAAAGAACAAATACTTGCAACCCGACGCGTAAGAGGGTTGTCAATCCCTCCCGGGTAAATGATAGATTGATTTGTATGATTTTGGATAAATGGATCTCTTGATAAAAAAATAAAGAAAAAGTGTAGCAAGGTGTTTTTGGGGTTTTAGAATAATAGATCTGAAAACAAAAGCATATAAAAATAGATCTCGAAGCAAATATGATAAAGAATAGACCCGGGGGCCGTTGTTTTCACTAGAAGCTTCTCTCAAGAAAATAGCATACGACGGGTGAACAAATTATTGTTGGGAAATTGATAGAAAAGTGAATAATCATGACGATATCCAAGGCAATGATCATGTATATAGGCATCACGTTCAAGATTAGTAGACCGACTCCTGCCTGCATACTACTATTACTCCACACATCGGCCGCTATCCAGCATGCATCTAGTGTACTAAGTTCATGGAGTAACGGAGTAATGCAATAAGAACGATGACATGATGTAGACAAGATCTATTCATGTAGTAATAGACCCCATCTTGTTATCCTTAATAGCAACGATCAATACGTGTCTTGTTGCCCTACTGTCACTGGGAAAGAACACCGCACGATCGAATCCATCACAAAGCACCTCTTCCCATGGCAAGAAAAATCGATCTAGTCGGCCTAACTAAAGCAAAGATTCGAAGAAGAAATATGAGGCTATAAGTAATCATGCATATAAGAGATCAAAACTCAAATAACTTTCATGGATAAAATAGATCTGATCATAAACTCAAAGTTAATCGGATCCCAACAAACACACCGCAAAAAGAGTTACATCAAATAGATCTTCAAGAGACCATTGTATTGAGAATCAAAAGAGAGAAGAAGCCATCTAGCTACTGCCTACGGACCCATATGTCTACAATGAACTACTCATGCATCATCAGAGAGGCACCAATGAGGATGATGAACCCCTCCGTGATGGTGTCTAGATTGGATCTCATGGTTCTGGAACTTGCGGCGGCTAGAATTGTGTTTCGATAACTCCCCTAGGATTTCTGGAATACTTGGGTATTTATAGGGCGAAAAGGCGGTGCGGGAGGCCACCGAGGTGGGCACAACCCACCAGGGAGCGTCTGGCCCCCAGGCGCACCTAGGTGGGTTGTGCCCCCCCTCGGAGCACCCCTCTGGTATTTCTTTGGCTCATCTTGTGTCTTCTAGTCCAAAAAAATCTCCAAAAAGTTTCGCTGCGTTTGGACTCCGTTTGGTATTGATTTTCTGCGAAGTAAAAAATAAGCAAAAAACAACAACTGGCACTGGGCACTATGTCAATAGGTTCGTCCCAAAAAATGATATAATGTTGGTATAAAATTATTGTAAAACATCCAAAAATGATAATATAACAGCATGGAACAATCAAAAATTATAGGTACGTTGGAGACGTATCAGCGACACGCACGGATTTTGCCGAAAACCCCGTCGCAAATGGTGGCGATGGTGCAACGGCGACAATGCAACGGCGAGGGATTGCAACATGGTCCATATTACAATGGGTGACCGCAAGCCATGTTGCAGTGGGTGATAAAAGGCCCACCTCACGCAAGCGAAGGTGACCACAACATTGACCATGTTGCAATGGTGATTGCAATATGGCACGTGTTGCAACGAGATGAAGGTCAACGCATAGTGTGAAACAAAGGAAAAACGGTTCAGTGAAGAGCGCAATAGGACTTGTGTTTCAAAGCTGAGCACAATACTAGCATTGTTGCAAAGGCTGGCACACCTCAGCGACTAACGCGGGAGAGATCGGACGACTGTCTTGCAATCCATCCAGCGGCTCCCTAGGCAATCAATCTTCTTGGATTATCACCCGGCCGACACGTAGTGCTGCCAGCATGTTTCTATGTCTTATTACTTATTAGAGAACTAAAGTGTACTTGTAGTTATGTAGCACACTTGACAACTACGTGTCTCTTTTCTCCCCCCACAAAAAGACCCATGCTTTCCTTCTCCTACC
>NC_057795.1:347546333-347604493 GCF_018294505.1 Triticum aestivum | reverse complement strand
TCCTCGGGGGCGCCCCCCACACACACCCTCCCTCACTCGAAACCCTAGCAAGGTCCCCGCCGCCGCCTCCGTGAGACCCCCATTATCAACATCTGCCGGTTTGCCCGTGCAGCTTACCCACTGATCTCCATACCAAGGCCGCCCTGAGTTTCTTACATGACGCCCTCCAAACGCCCCTTTTCCCCAGATCCCCATCCCCCACTCCAGAGCGTAGCAGCCTAAGCCTGGCTACGCTTCCCATGGAGCTCGAGGAGCGACTGGCCCAAAAGAGGTGTATCGTGGTCTCTTCGCCCGACGTTGCCGAGGAAGCTAACGACCATTACTGGTGGTAGGCACTCAAGCAGCAGGCTAGAGTATGCAGGCATGTCTCGGCCGCCGGCTACGACATCGAGGTCATCGACAGCGACGGCCTGAGGCGGGATATGTCACAGTTTAAGTGGCCCACCCCCAACCCCTCGGGTTCAACCGCCGTCGATCTCATCCATGGCCCCGCCGCTGATCTCCTCTGGCTCGCTGTTAACAACTTGCCATCCTACATCGCCATCGAGCCCCTTTTGTCATTTCTGAAGGGCACGTTCTATGACGCTGGCTTGGGATCCACAGCTTCCAAGTCAGACCTCATCGACGGCGACCACGAGGAAGGCACCCTCTCCGGCTCTTCCAAGGGGAAAGAGCCCATCTGCTCTTCCAAGGGGAAAGAGCCCGTCTGCGACATCAGGGAGGGCACCCTACAGCCGTGCTCTTCCAAGGGGAAGGAGCCCATCTGCGACAACATGGAGCGCATCCAGGTTCCGTGCTCTTCCCAGGGGAACGAGCCCATCCGTGGCAAGTGAGGAAACCAATGATTTGTTTTGCCGTGCCTCTTCACAGGGGAAAACCCATGATTTGTTTTGTTGAGTCCCTTTTGTAGTGTATTGAGAACATGTCCAGTTTTAATTTCTATATCTGGTTGTTTGCAGTATGCCTTGTTTATTTCAGTTGTTCACAATGCGATGCTCTGTATGTGCAATTATTTACTGTGCAATACATTTCATCAATCCAGTTTTAAACATACCGATAGGAATGCATATATTTGCTTGCTGTTAAGCCTGTTATAGCTAGCATATGCCTCTTTTAAAGTTTGTTGTTTGTAGTTAGCATATGTCCAGTTTAAGATGTTATCTTTTGTTGTTCATAGTATGCCTTGTTTATTCCAGTTATTCACAACGTGATGTTCCATATGTGCAAGTATGAACTGTGTAGTTCAATTTCATCAGTACTAGTTTCAACAATACCATTATGGCCTTGTTTGTTTTGGATTTTGGGACCAGATTCAGCTTTGCCAGTGAAGCCGAATCTAGAATCCGAAACAAACAGCTATTTGGAATCAGCTTTGCCAGTGAAGCTGAATCTGGATTTGGGTCATTTTTAGTGCAATTTCCTAAAGCACCTCAAAGTGTACTTCGGTGGTGAAGCTGATTCACATAAACAGCTTCGCCACTGAAGAGAATCCATAGGTGATTAAAATCCAAGCGAAGCTGAAACAAACAGGGCATGAATGACTACATTTGGTTGTTGCATCTTGTAGTTAAACACGCCTTTCCATTTTTGTTTAACAATAACCAGTGTACTTAGACCGACACAATACCAATTTGAATGACTATATTTGCTTGTTGTTAAATGTTAGGCCTGTTGCAGTTAACACACCTTTTCACTTGTTTTGATTTACTAGCATGCTTAAACCTGCACACTAAAGCTATCTTTTGGAGATTATTTTGTCTCCCATGGATAATTGGGTTGATGTTTAGCCTGTTGTGCTTAACATGCTTCTCGATGTACCTACACAGGACAATTTTGGGAATGACTACTGTTTTCCATCGAGGTTAGTTTCATCCCATGGCTTATATATGCTCACTATTCAGGATATTAGTAGCTGGTACCATATAGGTCGGGGGCTGATAAGGAACTAATCGGTGAATCAGACTTTTAACTGAATATATCTGCAACCCATTTATCGTTAGGTTAACTAGGCCCACATGTAATATATCTGAGGCTACATAGCAACATGCATTGTACTTAATGTCTACATATGCAATCCTAGGCTACATAGCAACAAGGAAGAGTGTTACCTTAATGTTCTGATGATGTCTAGATACACGTAGAAGAGCAGCAGCAGCAACAACAACAACAACAACCAACAACAACAACAACAACAACAACAACAACATAGCCCTGTTTGGATACTCAACTTAGCTTAGAGGTTAGAGTTAGTTTTTAGCTCATGACTAACCCTGAACTAACTCCATCCAAAGAGGTGTTTGGATGATAGGGTTAGATACTTAGATTGACAATAAATGCACTAGGAGAACTAGCTCCAATTAGCACCTCTTAGGTTGGATAGTTTTTTTGGGTGGGTTATAGATGCAACTAGCTCAAACTAGCCCTCATGTTTAGATATACTTTAGGGCTATTTGAGCCCGAACTAGCTCAAACTAACTCTAACCCATGGATACAACAGCAGTTAATCATCCGATAATTTGTAAGAATGCAATAAACTCCTTCTGGCCCATAATATAAGATGTTAATTCATCTAATATGTGAGTATATTGGATGTTATAAGATATTATAAAAGAGTGTTGTACTACATCATTGTGCAATTGGTGTTTAGCTTCTAATATTAACTTGGTGCTTTTAGGTATATATGTCATTGGTAAAGATCCGCGCTTCGACCCTTTCTGCGTATGGGGAAATGAGATATCGGTGAACTAGCATCAAGTGAGGAAGCTGATAAAGATTGTTAGTAAAATGGGTCAAAAGATGGCAATTAAACTACTTGTTTACACTTTATCTAATACAACAGCGAACTGTAGGATGGTAAGTAAGAACTATGCATCCTTCTTTTTACTGCCCATAATGAGTTGTGTTAGATGACAATGTCTGAATCTTTTTTCCTTTGTAGTGGTTCCTAAAGCAGTTTACTAAAGATTACCTCTCAAACTACATGATTGGTAGGCATGCAAAGGTTAAAGTATTTCTACCAGAACACGATGATTATCTAGATGTTTTCATGAAGACCGTGAAGGATGGGCGGTCGGCCATCACAGGGGGTTGGACTAGAGTTGTGCGTGTCTTCTGCATGGAGGAGGGCACAATATGGGCATTCCGCTTCACCTTATTCAGCAACCAGAATGTATTTCGCCTCTTTCTTTACCATCTTTAATAGTACAAGTATACAATTGTGGTTCATCATTCTTTATTTGGTTCTTATGTAATTCTTGATATGTACCTATGAATCGAATAATGCATTGGTTGTCTAAACCTGATGGATATGAATAAAGTTGTATCATACATTCAATTTCAATTTGATGTAGCAACAATTAAATTACGGTGAAATTACGCTCTCCATGTTGTTACGGCACAAATGGTTGGTAAAACACAAACGTTTGCGATATACACCATAATCCGAGACGGTTCACAGAGAGGAAACGCGTGCAAGCGTGCATGCAGTTGCCGTTTTAAAGCGTGTGCGATGTCAGACAATATCACAAACGGTGGTGGCAAACTAACCGTTTGTGATAGTTGCCTTATCGTACACGATTCGCAACCATGAACTGTTTCTGATGAAGTATGCATCGTAAATGTTGCGCCACAGAATAGCGTGTGCGATAGTTGCCTTATCGTACACGATTCGCAACCATGAACTTTTGTTGATGAAGTATGCATCATAAACGTTGCACCACAGAATAGCGTGTGCGATAGTTGTCGCGTACGATGATGTTACGGTGGTCCGACGTTTTGTAATCCTATCAGACACTCGTACGATGATTAGCTAATCTTCTTGATTAGTTATCGCATATGGTTTGTGAAAAGCAAATGTGTGTGATTATATGCTTATCATACACGTGCTATAATAATGAACCGTTTTTGATGGGTCGCGCATTGTAAACGTAGCACCACAGAATACCGACTGCGATGGCAATGCGAGCACAAATGAGTAGGAGTACTGTAGGGTCCCTATCCCCGACGGTTTCTGTGTCGTGTGGGAAGGACCCCCCTATCGCTGTCACTCACTAGGCGACGGTTCCAAATGCCGTTGCGGAAAGAGGTTAAAAACTGTTTGTATAAAGGGTGTATTACCATGCCTACTAGGTGTCCTGGCTGGACGACACATCCCGGTTCTTCTACAATGCCCGATATGCAAAGTTGGGTTTGATGATATACAACATCTCCTCTTTAATTTTTCAAGAGCGAAGGAGGTATGGACCAAACTTGGCTTACATGATGTTGTCCAACGTGCACTAGTTTAAGACATATCTGATTCAGTTACTCTAGGAATTTTGTCGAAACCCCGCGAGATGGTTGATGAACTTCGAAAAGCAGAGCTAATCTTGGTGGTTATGTGGTATATATGGTGTCAAAGGTGTCAAATTGGAAAGGAGATACCTTCCAGGAGCCTAGTCGCTCGACTGCCTCAATCTTGGTTCTGGCAATGAATTTTTTTAGAGCTGCAACACCGAAGCAACCTACCAGGAAAGAAATTCATACCTGGCGGGAACCGTTTGATGGCAATGTTAAGATAAATGTTGATGCATCTTTTCACCTTGAAACTCTTTTTGGAGCTAGTGGCACGAGGGTGAGAGACCACAAGGGGAACTTCATAGTTGTGGCGACTTGAGTTTTACTTCATGTTTGCAATGTTGAATCAGCAGAGATAAATGCTACCCGGAATGGTCTTTATCTGACAGGAAAAATAGGATGCAACACGCTAGTCATTGAATCTGATTGTATGTCTGTAGTTGAGTCGGTTACCCATGCAAATGATTATATGGGTCCGGATGTGCCTGTGTTAGCTGAATGTACTCATCTCTCTTTGGACTTTACAAGTGTTGGCTACTATTTCTGTTGCAGAGAAGCTAACTCAGTCGCTGATAGTTTAGCCAAACACTCCTTTATGTCTAGCTCGTCTGAATTCTGGGAGACTACTAGCTCTGACTTTATTCTTTTTCAAGTTGTAAACGATATGTCTATTATAAGAGGAAATAAAGTTGTTGATGCTCAAAAAAAGATAAAAAAATATGAATAATAAATGTGTAAAGGAAAATGAGCTTGATGGGGTGTCCTATGTATCCCCCTGACTCTAACAATGTCTTGCTCCATCCTCGAACATGTCACCAAAGTTCATAGTTGAAAATGTCTTCCTATCATCAGCCATTCTCTCATTTGGGAATTGGCTATATCCCGCGAGCCTTCTTCCGGATTGGGCAGGATGAGTTGACTTTCATTGCCACCCGAGAATGCATGCGTCACCATTTCTTGGTTTTTTATTCCTTTGATAAATCTAACACTATGTTCAGTGCCATGCCTGAGGGGTGAGAGTCCATGGGGTTTAGTGATGTGGTATGTAAAGCTTGTGTTAATGAAGCGGCGTTGATATTTGTAATCTCCACATTAGGATTGTTGGCACCGATTAAAGTTGGAAGGACACTTCCTACAACTATTATTACATTTGACAGAGAGCACGGGTTCAAATTTTTCATCTTCTTCTATGAAAACATAGTGAAAATTATTGGTCAAGCCTATACAGCACAAGGCCCCCATAGTTTTCTGTGGGCTTGCATTCAAACCCACACAACGAGAAGGCATGTGCAAAGCACCCATGAATAGCAAATTGATAGTGTTATTTGTGATACTCGTTGAATGCTCGTGGGTTGCCATGGGAAAAATTATAGATCCAAATGTATGCAATTTTATGATGCATGTGATTTCAATTAATATAGAGGCCGATTCTCTCGTGCTTCTTTCATCATTGGATATCATCATGTCTCCTTAACCACCACCACCATGCAAGAAAAACAAAGTAACATATTTGCTTGAGCCCTACTACCCCTTTACTCCCATTATATTCACCCCATTACTCTAGCATTGTCACTGCTTCAAAAGTCTAACCCATTGTATCTCTAATTTACAAATGAAACGCTTCTAACCTATTGTGAGGGATAATGGCATGTTAATTTTCTTATTTACAAGGTGCATGTAGTGCAACGACATGTTTGTGGCTCCTTATTCTTCGATGACAACAAAGATAATGCTTTTGTGTCCACAAGAAATGTAAAGAAAAGTAACATGGTGTATATCTGAGAAAATCAGACTAAAACAAAGGTTTGACTAAAAAATGGACATTTCCTTATACTTCACCCATTCTTCATGCTAAGCACATTGTCCAATGGTGACTTGTGATTTACAAATTTAACTATAGCACATGGGTAGTACGAAAAAGGGGGTTTGCATAATGAACTTGCCGCTGCCAATTGCCTTCCAAAGCAACCTACATAGCTAGATGATGGAGTGGCTACGCCAGGCTGGTGTGGCGAAAAATTGATGGTAATTCAGGGGCTCTGCAACCTATGCTTGGCTAGGAATGAAGCGAATGACAGAAAGTGTACTAGTGACCCATGAAAAATTGTTGATCTGGTGGCACACTTGGTAGAGCAGTGGCATAAGTTATACAAAGGTGCGTCAATAATGCCCAAACCCGCGCAGAGGGGCAATTGGCTCCCTCCGCCAATGGTTGGATTAAGGTGATGTGGAAGAACGAGGAATAGGGAAGGAGACAGAGCGGTGCTTAGAGACCATAATGGGTCATTCCTCACTAGAGCAAGTCACCCCTTCCCCTGTCCATCTCTGACCATGAATGGGTAGAACTCATAGAATTTCATCGTGCAATCCAATTGCAATGAATATGGACATTCGGAAGCTCATTGTGGAGATCGACAACAAGGCGATGGGTGGTAAACTCAATGGTCCGATAGAAACATGTCTATATATTGGCATCT
Source organism: Triticum aestivum (assembly GCF_018294505.1). Lineage (NCBI taxonomy): Eukaryota > Viridiplantae > Streptophyta > Magnoliopsida > Poales > Poaceae > Triticum > Triticum aestivum. The sequence continues at coordinate 347,597,681 of NC_057795.1, read as the reverse complement.
TGTTGAAAAAGTGAAGGACTTGCTCCGCTTTAGGGTTTGTTGGGTGCAGCGATCGGCTAAGGCGTCAGACATATCTCAACTAAGGAGAGTTGCGGGAAGAGGATATGTGAAACATGGCTTCAAACCCCTCTGGATTGTATTATGAATGGTGTGCTCTAGGATCTAGCGGAGCATATTTGAATAAAATGGCGACACTTCAAATTCATCAAAAATAAGAAAAACAAAGCAGCCGAGGAATAGCTCGGTTATTAGTGTTGAAACCGAGGAAATAAAATCCAGCGTTGGAACAAGCTGAGGAACCTCTATTTATGCAAATAGATCCAGGACATAACATACTCCTATGGAATCTCTGATGTAGCCATGACTGATTAAGCAAAAATATCCACTTTCCTTGTTTGGCAAAAAAATGGCATCCTTTATGCAGATATGGTACCGCGTAACGATTACAGATGCAGATAAGATACCGCACCCTAGTTTGGGCGCAAAGCTGCAGCCCTTTCTGGTGGTTGGTCGTTGGTCATTTCAGGCCAGTTGCCGGGTGACCGACTCTGTCTGTAGCTGTACACACATCTCCTTGGATAGCCTATCGCTGCCGTTTTCCTGCTTGCAAATTCCCTGCAAATCAACACTAGTAGCGTTGCAGTTTTCCGGTGAAGCCTGCCTTGTGCTTTTTCCAGTGTGCCCATGCTTGGAAAGAACCTGCGAATTACCTAAACTTGCATGTAGACCGGTACTGCACTGGTAGTAGCGAGAGTTGTACGGTTTCCTTCTTCTCGGTACTCTGAAAGAAACGACATAGAAAAAATAAAGGTCACCAGTCGTCGGTCGTAAATCGTGACACCAAGGTAGTACTCGTATTCAGGTAGGGATGCACATGTACGACCGTATGAGTGTCTGACCGGCTCAAGTCGTTATAAAGATATAAACATAATACACCAGCCGTCTCACTGGCTTGAACAAAACTGTTGAGAAATAAAAATATGTGATCAATTGTATGGGAGGGATGCCTCCCAGGAGGTGTCTGTTGGGGAAGAGGTGTCTCACCAACACACCCCTTCACCATGTATATAAGTGGGTCTCCCACGTTGCAATGGAATGAGTGGATCATTTGGACTCTTTATGTGTCTCTTTTACTTTCACTCTATAACACGTTATCAGCACGAAGACTCTGCCTAGAGAGTAATCACATATGGCAAAAACGATGAAATCCGGCCGGCGGTGACACGTCGAGACGGGCCTTAGCACGTACTGCAGGCTTCGACCACGAAGCCGCTGCACCCGGCGGAGGAAGCGCGGTGACGCGCCGCAGCGCGGCTCCCATTGGCACAGCGGAGGAAGCAAAGTTGGCCATCGGCATGCATGCATCCCTACAGGGAAACCGATCAGGGAAGCATTAATTTATTGTCTTCTTGTGATTAAGATCAACAATCGATTGCGTTTTCATGAATGGCCTACCTGAATCTCTTCGTTGAAATTGATCAGAACACAGGAAGAGAAAGAGCCCATCCAAGCGACAGTTGCGCACGCTCGTGAACGAAAGCAACTTGGCCGCAAATAAACAACCGCGGCGATGCCTTCCGGCGCCAAGGCCGGACGCTGCTCTGAAGATCAACAGGAGCATGGCCATCAGCCCCGACGCGATCGTGGCCTACTGGATGGCGCGCGGCGGCACTCAGCCTCGTTGCTCCTGTTCCCAGCGGAGGAGGCGTCCAGCGGACACGGCGTGGCTTAGTCGATTGGAGTGCCACACGGTGTTAGTCCGGCGCCGAGGCAAGCCCGGCCGGCGGCGCGTGGAGCATGCGGCAGCGGGCTGGGCCCTCCGTTCCGACGCCTACGGGCTCTGTACGGCGGCGACAAGGCTAGCACGCGGCCTCGGCTCGCGGTGTGGCGGCGTGCTCCGGCACGGAAGCGGGCGGCCATCCCATGGGGCGGTGCACAGCCGTCGAGACATGCTTGGGACGGCACCGTCACGCGTGCAGCCGCGGTCGATTACGAACTCACCGGAATGGCGGCCTCGAAAGGCCGGCGACGCAGCGAACCTGTGATGGCCGCCGGCGGCAGTTACCAAATTTCTCTACCGGGGAATTGGCAACCGCACCGGAGACGGATGGAAATTCCTATCTCTTAGGCGATTTTACAAATCAGCCATGGATTATTCAATAATCCTGTACAAGTCCCTGTAATTCTGGTTCAGCCCGAAGGTTATCAAAACTTGTGGTTTAGCCTTCAGACTTATGAAAAATTACAGTTGAGTTATTGGACTCGCTGGGCTTAGCAGTTTAGCCACTGGCTTACTGTTTTCAGCATTTTGATAATGAGGTTATTTTTATTTGCTTATGCCAGAGGCTTCTGAGCAAATATAAAAGATATAACCTCAGGTGTTGCTGAATTGCATAATAATTCATTATGCATCATTTTACATCATGTAAAATGACCGTCTGAGGCCCCCACAAGTCCTCATATATGTTGCACAAGTATGTTTATACTTCTGCACTTATTTGTATTACATGAGTAATACTGTTGCAAAGCAATATATTGCTTCCATTATTCGCATAGAATATGGAATTTGCTTGCAAGTTTGGAAACATGAGGTAGTGAAGTGTATGACACTGCCTGACTATGTCAAATTTACATTTGTCACAAGGAATCGACAAATTGTACCTACTGCTTAATTGCAGGTTATCCAATGTTATTGTGAGGTCTATATTATGTCATTCTGACATAATGACTATCTTCAATTTTCCACACAACTTATGGACTGCATTATGGCAACGAATTAATTTCGTTCACAACTGTGAGGTCTACATCACCATGTGATGACTACCTTCAATGTGTTTTTAATTAACATAAGGTTGTGAAATGCAACATAAGAGTGAGGTCTACACTACTTAGTAGTGATTATCTTCATTTGTTCAAAGCAAAAGTGAAGGCACAAAATTTATGACATAGCAATTATGAGGCCTACACCACTGGTGCCTACCTTCATGATATTTTTCCAAATACTTGTCAATTCACAGCATTTGTCATTGTTGTGACTATAGTGTCACATACTCCATCAGGAGATGAATCCAAGGCATTGGTGACTATGCTGCATATTATTCTATGAAGAGAATTATGCAAAACACTTGCATATTTTGGTGATTACCTTCCATGCATACACAACTTATGAGACGCCATCATAGCTATGAATTAAGTTTCATGCACAGCTGAGAGGTTTATGCCATTTTTTTGGTGACTACCTTCATGTGTTATAAATAACATATGGTTGTGGAGACTATGATCAATGGGAACTGTCCATAAGAGTGAGGCACCACTAGGTGGTCGGCTATCTCTATGTGTTTTAAGAAAATTAAAGGCTTGTCCCTTTTGAGGTGACTACCTTTAATTTGAAGATCTACACCACATTGTGGTGTTCTTCTGGAAGGCTTGCCCTATGAATCACTAAGAATCACCGTGACCATGATTATGCTTAGCCATAGCATTTTCATTGTAGTTAATTTACTGAAGGTAAATTAATGCATGAGTATTTCATGCATCATATGGCTGACCTTTTCGAAAGGTAATGCGATGCGATGACATTAGGTGGGAATAATTATTTGACAAGGGTCGTGGACATAGTGATCTTGTCGACCCATGGCCTTGTGGCCATAAAGACTCCACCTGTAGAGAATGTTATGGCTATTTATAAATAGCTAAAATATGCATATTTGCATTTATGTGACATCGCTATGACTCGGTTTATAAACTGAGTATGTAATGGATAATGAATATCCATTTTCCCTCGAAGGCTTCATTGAGGCGAGATATATTGTTATAAGCATCACACGAATGATTATTCATTTGTATTAAGGACTTCAAGTCTGCTGAGGCTTATTATTCTGCTGTCTATAAATCAACACTAAGTTGAGATGATAAGGCGGCTTCAGATACATATCTGACTATAAGTCCTTACTGCACTTTACATTCTTCTAGGATGGTAAACAGAAATATCATCTTTGTTTCAGGTTGCAATGCCTGAAATTCACGCTAGTACTCTTAGTACTAAGCAATAGTGGTTAGAGAACCACGAGGAGTTGAATGTAAAGTGAAGAGAAAAAAATGTCAAGCAGAAATTGAGTGTATATCTCAAAAGGGAATGGATCATTTAATTTAAATGATCATAATGACAACTTTCAAGTTTGTCAAAATGGTGGTTTTACGAAATGCCGTACTAATGATTACCAATCGGTCAAGTATCGGGTTGAATCATACCACCGGCTCACTGGAGGCAAATGATTTTAATGCGATAAGTTTGAAGTTCTACTTCAAAAGGAAACAACCAGAGAACATTCTGGCATGATAAAAGGGGAATAGACTCCTCTATATTGATGATATGCTTGTGGAATGATATTCCAAAGATATTCTGGAGATCTCGTGTAGTCTCCTAGTTATCCTTAAATATCATTGGCCTATAATTGTACTACTACATATAGTATAACTTGCAACATCTTGTCCCTCGAACATGATAGTTGAGATAATTGAGTGTATGAATTAGTTTATACTCAATCTTGTTGCATATATAATAATTTTTCCTCCTTTGTCATTATGATATTGGACGATTAGAGAAATTATTGACAATTCTGTTGGCTCCAACTTGACAAGTTGCAATATTCCCAACAATTATCAGATTGTTTTGTGCACTGCATGTGACATTGGGGAATTAATTTTAAGGCACTCTCACCTTAAAATTTGAAATGAGCCAGCCAATATTCTTGATTGCATTCAAGAATATGTTTGGATTATTCAACCATTATCTGGGTTATGTTGGTACTTCATGGTGTTCATAGACGCATCTAGAACATGGTCTTAGATGTGTATCATTCACACAAAACCATGTGTTTACTGAATTAATTGCTCAAATTGACGAATTTAGAGTAAATTATCCTCATGTGGGATAATTCCATTGAATAGAAATGTCGTTGAACTTGATTCATGAGCATTCAATGGTTATATTCAGTATATAGTACATAACCAGAATGTTTTGGCTTGATCTCTTATGAAAGAGATTCAATATTGCATAGCCAATGTTGCAGAATTGTGATTTACCAACATTTTGTTGATGGTAACATGCGGTCTCACACTCCGCATATTTGATCTAAATGAGATCAAATGATACTGCACCCCCTTGCAATTTGTACGTGGAAATAAGTGAAGTATTTCCCATCTGCGGTAATTCGGTTGTATACCGATATCACCACCCCAGCGTACATCATGGGCCTTCACATATGGTTGGGATCTATGTGAGGAATAACTGTGGTATGTTCGTTAATCCGCCGAATACCTTAACCCTTATAGGAGAGTTATTTGCAGCCCATACGCTGATTGTTTTTGCAATAAGAACATTTTCTGGCATTAGGGGGAGATGAGTACTACAAAGAATGCCAGGAAATGGATAAGAAATGTCATAGGCATTTTGTCCACGTACTTAAGAATCTGAAATGCAGGTTCAAGTTATGAAAAATTTGCAGCATATTGCAAATAATCTGCCAAGTATATTTACTGATGACAAAGTTGTCACTATGGTCAAGTACCAGAACGAGTGGAGGTACCTAATAAACCACTCGTCTCCCTAGATGAGAGCAAGAGGGGGATAATTCTGGTTGCATGAGATTAAGTTCTCATATGTTTCGGCGAAAACAGAGGAGATTGACCCCTCGATCAGTAAATATGATTCAACCTCTGGTTGAATGACACCTGAGGGATGCGCGACATCCAAAGTCCAACACATATGTGCACACATTTTTATGTGTTGGGACATCGAAACACCTTGACTCCGTTGTTGTGGGAAATCACAAGGAGTTAAGAGGCGTAATAAGAATTCCACAATGATATTGATTCATGAGAATCATATATGAGAAAGTCTACATATGTCGACATAAAATTCTTTCGAGAATTGCTTGAATCCTTTTGGGCCCTGAACCAAATCCATGGAGAGTGTTGTTGCACTTATATTGGTTCAAATAAAAGGAAGCAATTGAGGAAGATTGGCACTCGCTCATCAAAAGAGAGGTATTTACCATTGTAAAACCTGCTCCTCATAAGTATCTTCCAGAGGGAAGAGAAGTGAATTTTTGTTTGGAAACAAAAATAAATGAGGTGGTGAGAAAGCGAGGCTTGTAGCACAAGGGTTTTTCGCAGAGACCCGACATCGGTTACGATATAACATACCTTCTTGGTATGAGTGGAATTATGTTTCGATACTGAATGTTAATGGCAGTATAGATCCACACGGTTGATGTATGTAATGTCTACACACTACCATGGGTCAATTAGTTTGGATGTATATATTGAAGTCATTGAATGACTTAATATTCTGAATCCAAAGGTAAATCGCAACATGCATGTGTGGAACTTCTGAAGTCATTCTATGACTTGAAGTAGTCAGAGAATTGTGTGGTGCAACCGACTAAGTGAGTTATTCCTTGACAAGGATTACTTTCATACTAATGATTGTTGACGTGTATTCATGAAAAAATCCTGGGTTGGATTGTACATCACCTTAATTTGTGGTGTCGATGATCTTATCATCAAAGTCTATATAAGACATGAAATACACACAATCATGTTAAGACGGATATTTGGGTTAAACCAAATTATGCTAAGCTTATGACTTGAGCATATTCCCCTAAGATATCAGTCTTCATATATCCGAAAGTATTGGAGAGGTCCAATATGGATATATTATATCAAAGACACATATGGTCATATTATACCTAATATGGGATACAAATCCTATAGACATAGGGGAGATGGTGAAGTGATAGTGGGGCATGAATTGCCATATCTAAATACCATCCAAGCTCTCATATATCTTGCAAAATATGTCAGGCCTGGCACTATAATTTTTGGCAATTTATTAAGAGTGCAATTCCCTGAAAGGTATAAAGTTTGTGTAAGGAATATCCTGGGATATATCCAGGGCATGAAGGGTCTTGATCAATTTCATTCGAAAAATCAAGATGGGACCATGGTTTGATATATTGATAGTGGCTAATTATCTAATCCCATAATGCCATATCAAAGACTGGGTTTGCTGGAAGAGTACTTTGAAGGAAGTATTCAGAATAGACTCTAAACGAGTCCTTCCAGTGATCATTCTATTTCATTTGAAGCATCAGAAAATGTGGATGACTTCATAGAATGATTGGCCACATGTGAAATCATGTGGAGATTATCATTATCTACCAAGATAATGTCACTTGTATTGCTTATGGGTTATATTTAACCTTGTGAATTACAGAATGTAAGAGGATAATTTGCAAATAGATTATTGTGATATTCACAATATCTCTATCAATGTTTACATTCCCGACCTAGGTTCGTGGAATTGGTATGAGATATTCTTGAGGTTTGCAAATTTCAGGGGGAGTAAAATCCCAAGTTATAACTCGTTGGTGATCTTGAGATCACTCATATTGTACTCTTTTTTTCCTTTATGAGTTTTTCATGATGTTTCTCATATAAGGTTTTTAACGAGACAATAATATAAATACAAGTGCGGATATGTGCCATATTGGTTTCTCCTTATATTTTTCCCACTGGGTTTTAAAGGAGTTTTCGATGGCATATTATTATAAGGTTTCTCCTCAATTTTTCCCACGGGGTTTTTGGAGGAGTTTTCAGTTTGCAATATACATATGACGAATTGATCAAGAGGGGGTGTTGAGAAATAAAAATATGTAATCAATTGTATGAGAGGGATGCCTCCCAGGAGGTGTCTGTTGGGGAAGAGGTGTCGCCCCAACACACCCCTTCACCATTTATATAAGTGGGTCTCCCACGTTGCAATGGAATGAGTGGATCATTTGGACTCTTTATGTGTCTCTTTTACTTTCACTCTATAACAGAAACTACTACTACGACGACGACTCTCAACCACCCTGACGGAACATAAGCAAAACAAGTTGAAGTCTTCCCAGACTGTACTTATTTACTCTTAGTGATGCGTAGGATCTGACCTCCCTGTTTGTAGGCTTTGGAAATGGCTCGACCTCGGAAAACTGGTGACCGGAAGACCAGATAGACTTCGGCAAGGAAGGCAAAGCATCACTTCTCTCAAAGTTAAACAAAGTGCTTTTTTTTCGATAGGGAATTGCACTCGTTTTGGAGATGAAACTTCCGCGTTTCCTTTTCGTCCCGAGAATGAATAATGTTCCAATCAGAAGCAGGCCTCCGAAAACGATACCTGACTCCGGCGCACCCCGCGGGAAATGGCGCGTTTCCGGTGAGGGACGACGACGAGCTGATCGGTCGAGGGGCCGACAGAGACTTGTCCACACCGGTCCTGCAGTCAGTCTAGTGTTTTCACAATGAGATGCCGTTTTGTTCTCTTGTGCCGAGTTGAGAAACCCATGCGCCAAACACTCAGATTCTCTTCCATTTATATTCGAAATAATCCAACTGCTTACCGAATTGGACGCTAATTAATCCTGGCCTGACGCCCTTTCCAGACCCCGGGCAGCTAGTTTACGTCTTAAATCCTTCATATATTTGGTCTGGTTCAGGGTTGGATATTTAAAAGGATAACACCCTTATTGTTAATCATCAAACATCACGTCAACCACGCAGGAGTTGGCACTGATTCCCGTTTCAGAAGCAAATGCACGGAACTGTGCTACACAGTACTCCCCGCAGAAAAGAAAAGAAGTAATAATGCGCTGGTAATGTCATCGCTGGTGCCGCGTAACGATCGGTCGGCGACGAACGGCCACCCGCTTTGGATTAGTGCGGACAGGCATCGGCTTTTTTGTATCCGCGACGATCTCTTCCATTTCCCCCACTTAATCCTGCCTCTTTGTCTAAAAAAAACTTAATCCTGCCCTGTAATTCGTGGTGGTAGCTTCCATGGAGTGTCACGGTTTTTAACGACCCCGCTCTACTATGCGAATCAAGAAGCAGAAAATCTTCCATGAGCGGGGCTTGTTTAGAATGGTCGCTGCGCGATTCACGTACGGTACGCGTGCCTTGGTCCACGCAGGAAAACGACTCCGGTTAGCAGCGTCTCGAGATCACCCTCACCAATTATGCTCAATAGATATTTCCTCTCTTCACTTGGAGAAGGAAGCTCTTGGGATCATCAGTCGTTTACAAAGTTTCTCCCTGGGAAAGATTAGCAGAATGGCTAAGGTGGCACATAAGATTGCTAAGTTCTTGTTTGGGTTATGTCTGAGAAATTGGCATCACATGCACAAGTGGGGGCACCCTTGATTACTGGTGTGTGTGCGTGGAGGGGGGTTGTGTTCATTACGACCAAAACTTTCGAACAAGACCACTCTTGAATACAACTTTTTAAAGATATTAAGTTTTAAATATAAAACTTAATGGTAGTGATATCAAGTTTTTATCAACTTTCATTGGCTTTTAGGGTTTAGGGGTTAGAGCTTCGAATATAGGGTTTTAGTTTTTGAAACTTCAAGAGATTCATAGTAATTCAATAAAAAGCTGATCATAAACCCATAATTCATCGGATCCCAACAAACACACCGCAAAAGATTACATTAGATGGATCTTATAGAAGATCATTGTATTGAAGATCAAAAGAGAGAGAGAACCATCTAGCTACTACTATGGCCCGTTGATCCTACACGAACTACTCACACATCATCATGGAGGCAGCAAGGTTGATGAAGACGGCCTCCCAAATGCCCCCCCCCCTCGATAGAGTACCGGAACAGGCTCCAGACGGGACCGCTTTGAAACAGAGACTTGTGGCGGCAATAAAATTCTTTTGGATCTCGCTGCAAGGGTTTCTGAATATTTAAGAATATATAGGCCAATAATTAGGGCAAACGGAGCTACAAAGGGCCCGGAAGTCAGGGTGACAGACCCTACCCCCCAAGGCGTGCCTCCTGGCTTGTGGGGTATTAATAACTCGGCTTCACCAGTGTCACGCTCCTCGTTGTTGCTCATCAAGTCCCCATCTTCGCGCCTCGAGTTGCACGCACTTGCATTCTCTCTAAAATCAACTCACACAAGTTCGGAATTCATGCAACTTACAAATAGTTCGTGCTAAAAAAATCTACAAACATAATTTTGATGAAAACCAAATGAAAATTAGCATATGTACTACGCTGCACAACCTCAATAAAAATATATGAAAATACGCAAGTTGTATTACGCTACAAAATACCAAAGCTGAAGGTTTTTCCTCTTGTCTTGTGCAGACTGGAACCTTAGACGCTGCCAGGAGAGGCCAACCTTCCGGTATCGTTCTCCGGCAGCTCCCTCCACTGACGACCTATCGATCATCGGTGATGAGGGGGTCGTCGGATCCCGGAGTATTTAACAAAAAACTATCACAATTCATGGAGCCGTGCATACAAACTACCACTTTACGAATTTACGCGGAAAACTACTATTTTTCACTAATTTTTGACTAAAAACTACCATGTATGAAAAGTGCCCGATTCGACTCGTTTAAATTCGATTATGACAGGGCTGGCCCACACATAAGCATTGACCGTTACATTGACCGTTAGCGGCCGCGCCGCAGGAGCACTGTCGGTCGAGATCCGTCGGGGGCAGGCCCCAGGCCGCCGCTCGGTCGCTCGCCGTGCCTGCAGGTCGCGCCGCAGGGAGGCCCCAAGCCGCCGCCCAGTCGCCATGGACCCATTTGTGCTCGTCGGCGTCCGCGGGCCGTCAGGGCGCTCCATGCGGGGAGCGGCGAGGAGCAGCGGCTGCGGATTCCACCTCCCACCGAGCAGGTGACTCCGCGAGGCGGGGCGGGAGGCGGGGCAGCTCCGGCGGCGAAGGGCGCGGGGCGGGCGGCTCCGGCGGCGAAGGGCGCGGGGCGGGCGGCTCCGGCGGCGACCCGCGGCTCCAGCGGCGAAGGGCAGCGGCGGCGGCTCCAGCGACTGAGCGGCTCCAGGGGTGAAGGGTGGCTCCGGCTGCGCCTGTTGGCCACGCTGGCGCCTGAACTATGGGCCCGGCCTGGCAGAAACATGATTAACCGCGGTGAAGCGGGCGGTTCCACGACTTGGTAGTTTTTTGCCACTGATTAGGTAAAAATTGATAGTTTTCCGCTCAAGATCGTAAAGTGGTAGTTTCTGGACACGTTTTCATGAAATGTGATAGTTTTTGGTTAAATACTCCGGATCCCGTGTGTGCAGATCTTTATGTTTGAAGGCCCCATTAGCTTCGGTCGGCCGTTCGACGTCTTGGCTTCGGTAGCGGCGAGGACGCTGAATAAAGAAGCTTCAATTCTTCCCCCGACGAGGCGATCAACTCTATGGTCAGTGATGTATTTGGGAACTAACCTGTTCAAGCGGGGATGTCGTGGAGGCGCCATCCTTGCAGTGGACTTGTGTCCTCGGCCTCCGCCATTGCGACGACATCTGTTGTCGCACCAACGCGGAGCTTGAGAGGTAGTCAAGGAGAGGATGCAGATAGTGGTCTGCATCAACGACATCTAGATAACGAATTGTGTGATGGTTTCATGGTTTGTGGCTGCAAGGTGTGGACACTTTTTCAGCTTTGAGATTTTTTTCATGGTAATATATGCAGCTTTATGGACCTTCAAGCTGAAAAAGTGTCCATGCAGGTCGGGTTAACACTTACTAGTACATCTTTCTCCCATCTCTATCTCACGATCTGAGCCATCCATTTCCCAAACAAACGTACCTGCCGGAGGCTGACCCCTTTTCCAATCAAGAAGCCTGGAGTCCCGCGACCACACACATGGATCACGAATTCACGACTGACCAGAGCTCACACCCTCGCACCACCCGACCCACCGCGCTGGCCTTGGTCAAGTCAGTCCTCCATCTCCCCCACTGCTCGTCCACACAGAATTATTATTGACGACAAATCATAGTCTGCCAAAGGAAAAAAGAAGAGAGCGCCAGTAAACTGCTCCCTAATTTCGACCCAGTTGCTCACAAACATATCTCACGGTCGCCGTCACTCTCACTGTGTAGCCGCGCGTGCATATATATGCGTGCCAATGCCACTCTTTCTCCACAAACCTAGCAGCAGCAAACACACCACGCACCATTGACCACCTTCTCACCCTCCTTCTCGAGAATTAGCTGAGAGTCATCCTGAGGCAGTGGTAATGGCGGGCCCAGCGGCGTCGTTGAGGTTCACGGTGAGGAGGAAGGCGGCCGAGCTGGTGACGCCGGCGGGGCCGACGCCCCGGGAGCTGAAGCGGCTCTCGGACATCGATGACCAGGACGGTCTGCGGTTCCACATCCCCGTCATCCAGTTCTACCGGCGCGACGCGTCCATGGGCGGCAGGGACCCAGCGGCAGTGGTCCGGGACGCCGTGGCCAGGGCGCTCGTGCACTACTACCCGTTCGCCGGCCGGCTGAGGGAGCTCGAAGGGCGCAAGCTCGCCGTCGACTGCACCGGCGAGGGCGTGCTGTTCATCGAGGCCGACGCCGACGTGCGTCTGGAGCACTTCGGCGACGCCCTGCAGCCGCCCTTCCCGGGACTCGAGGAGCTCATCTTCGACGTCCCCGGGTCGTCCGAAGTCCTCGGCACTCCACTCCTCCTCTTCCAGGTAACTTTGCCTTTCTTTCGTGAAACTGAAACACTAACGCATGTTTGTGTGCACGTGCGAGCGTGATCGATGCATGGCTGACCGTTGTTCTTACGTTCAGGTGACACGCCTGGCGTGTGGAGGCTTCATCCTGGCGGTGCGGCTGATGCACACGATGGCGGACGCGCAGGGGCTGGTGCAGTTCCTGGCCGCCGTGGCGGAACTGGCGCGAGGCGCGGCGGCGCCGTCGGTGCGGCCGGTGTGGGAGCGGGAGCTGCTGGAGGCGCGGAACCCGCCGCGCCCTGGCTTCGCGCACCGGGAGTACGACGAGGTGCCGGACACCAAGGGCACCATCGTGCCGCTCGACGACATGGCGCACCGCTCCTTCTTCTTTGGGGCCCGGGAGGTCGCCGCCATCCGGTCCCACCTGGCGCCGGGCCTCAGGAAGCGCGCCACCACGTTCGAGGTCCTCACGGGAAGCCTGTGGAAGTGCCGTACCGTGGCGCTGGCCCCCGACGCTGACGAGGTGATGCGGATGATCTGCATCGTCAACGCCCGCGGCGGCAAGCAGGGCGGTGCGAGCGCTATCCCGGCCGGCTACTACGGGAACGCGTTCGCCTTCCCGGTGGCCGTGTCGGCCTCCGGCGACCTGTGCGCGAACCCCCTGAGCTACGCCGTGAAGCTGGTGAAGGAGGCCAAGTCGGAGGTGGACGTGGAGTACATGCGGTCGGTGGCGGACCTGATGGTGCAGCGCGGGCGGCCGCACTTCACGGTGGTGCGCGCGTACCTGGCGTCGGACGTGACCAAGGCCGGGTTCGGCGACCTGGACTTCGGGTGGGGCAGGCCGGTGTACGGCGGGCCGGCAAAGGGCGGCGTGGGCGCCATCCCCGGGGTGGCCAGCTTCCTGATCCCGTTCAAGAACGGCAAGGGCGAGGACGGCATCGTGATCCCCATGTGCCTGCCTGGGCCCGCCATGGACAAGTTCGTGGAGGAGATGGGCAAGCTGCTGCGCCCGGCCGTCGACGTCCCCGACATGTTCCCCGCCATGATCAAATCTGCGCTCTGAATCAGCGAGCGCGCGTGCGCTGTCCCATCGTCCGTTTCGCTGTCCGTAATTACGTCCCCGGTTATTTGTTGGTGAATAGTACGTAAGTTGTTAGTAAGTACAGTAGAAATTTAATCCGCAGTGGGTGTGTGGTGCTGATGTGATGGAGCGGAGTGAACAAGGCTCGTCGGATGCACTGCGGCTGACGGGCGCGCATGGGTTGTAACTTGTAAGGGTGACTTTGTATGTGTCTGTTTGAATAATTCCAATGTATTGCCATACCATTTTGAACAGAAGTACAGTGCCATGCCATTCTCTGCTGCCTGTTGCTGTATGTATCTGCCTGTCTCCACGAAACAACTCTGCATTTTTTGGGTGTTGGCTGCCTTTCTTTTTGCTAATGGGCCTTCCACTAGCCAGAGATAGCGATAGCCTGGACAGCCCTGAGTCAGTTGCCTGCCGTAGTACATGTTCCTCGACCCTTTTTTTTGTGACATCAATGTGTCCTCCTGTGTGACACCCTGGTTTTGTCCTTTTTCTTTTTCTGGACTTCATTACCTTTTTTATTTGAATTTTAGTTTTGAATCAACTCAGTTGGTCTAAACCACTTGGGCATTTATGTGATTTTCACCCAAATGACTCACCTCACTCTCAAACACATCTCTTTCTCTCTGATATGTCAAAATATGGCCATGGGAATATTTTTCTTAAATGAAAAATATTCATTTCCTCTCAAAAATACTCCCTCCGTCCCAAAATAAGTGTCTCAACTTTGTACTAGCTCTAGTACAAATTTGTACTAAGCTTAAGACACTTATTTTGGGACGGAGGGGTAGTACTTCGGTCACCTATGCTCCAAAGCAACCCTCATTTTTCTTGCTCACAAAAATCTGAGAAAATTCCTGGATATTCGTTGAACCTTGGCACACCTCCCTGTGCAAAAATATTTCATGGTTATTTGAAATATTTTTGCTGCAGAAAATCTTTTCTGTTCTGGCCAGAAAATGCACTTTACAAAGGAAGTGCATTTTTCCTTGATCCAATGAAGCTGAATTTTTTAGGGCTTCATTACCCTGTTAAGAAACCCTTAACCACCAAAAATTAGCTCCTAACTCCCTCTAGATTTTTCTCTATTAAGCTCCCAGTTTCTGTCCAGAAACTTGCCAAGAAGCTACACTCTCACCCAGTCGACATGTGCTCAACTCAAGTGCTTGGATCGACCTAACCTTGCAAGGACTACACGCCAGACACAGTTTGCACAACCTAGGTCGCATGATGCCAGAGTTCACGCGGTGACCACACATGGACACGGTGAGAGGCAGCTAATCGACGCGCTCTGGATGCCGCCAACGCCTCTGTTGAGCTCGTGCTCGCTTTGCAGCTCGCCTCAGCATGCCGCACCACGCCACCATCCTCGTCGCCTCGCCATTAACTCTCCCTGACCGCTCGCCGACACTGCAACGAGCACGGGCACGACACGGCCAAGTGCACATTGCAAAGTCTTTAGGCAGGCGCTCATTCCGCGGAGCCGGCACCAGACACGGTACTCCAACCGTCCTGGAAGTCATTCCAGCCTCTACAGACGCCGAAGGGTTCAACTGAATCCGTTAATGAGCCGCTAACTGAGCCGCTAGCTCCGCCTCTTGACGTGCCCTAGCCTGATCCATTAGGGCATGAACATTGTTACCATCACGCGGCAGGTCATGCCCGCGGGGCGGGTTACGACGCCGCTCGCTGCTGGAAATCGCCGACGATTCAATGCGCGGACTATAATTTCGACTGTGGCGTGGAGTTGAATGAATTCGCTCACGACTATATGAGTAAGCCGCCTGTTGAGCCACCATCGTCTGAAGAAGTTCCACGGTGTTCCGGCTCTCCATCGCAGCTGGGGAATCGCCTTCAACTGGAAGAGCTGCCAGTCGCGAAGCCGCGTCAATCATATTATCCACCGGGTTAGAGTAATGACCCGGAGGTGTGAGCATTCGCTGAGGCGGGGTCAAATTCAAACGAGGCAGGTCTGGTACACGGGGCCGAGCCGCCGCCCCAATTGCGGGCGCCTCTACAGCCTGGGTCACACAGGGCGGGTTACTCGGCCCTCAAAATGCAGAGGTAGGCGGCTCTCGTGCCTCCTTTAAAGAATAGCATTTGACGCATTCTGATCCAAGTTCAACCGGAAAGCTTCTGCTTGAATCCGTTATAGCTCGGCCTCCAACACGGCTCGCTCCATTGCCATCCTGACATTCTCCGCATTGAGCTCCTCTCTAGCTTGGGCTATCTCACCCCGCAGCTCCGCAACCTCCACATATGCTGTGCTTGAGTCACCGGGGTTATCTCTGCGGCCATCAGAGTCGCCAAAGAATCCAAGAGCTCGGATAAGACCTTGAGTCGGCGGGCGCGCAGAGCTGCTCGCCCCGGCCGTCGCAGCAGCCGTTGAACCAAAGGTCATAGCTGCGGCGGTTGATGAGTTCAGTATCTGTTGCGTACCGGCCATGAAGATAGTACCCCTGCTTGGTGGCTCATAGGAGTCCGGAATACTGTCACCATCGGAGTAGCCCCCAAGCCCATCGTCTTGTAGTCGATATATTGACTCAGTTTCGCCGGTTGACGACTCATCACCTGAATAGATGGTTGTCTCTCCACCAGATACCGAGCCTTCCTCAAGATCCGCCCCATGAACAAAACCGACAAAAATGCGCTTCCGGGCGGGTTGGACCTTGGCGGGTTACGCACGCCGAGCCATCTCAATGGAGTCAGTGCAGGACCATTGCTCCGTTTTGATCATGTCCTATATGAAATTTGCTCAGAATTGCATGTAGTTTCATATTATCTTGTTGCATCCTTGATTTGAGTGCTTGTGGTTGACGTTTGCATGCATTTTGCATCAATGCCATGTTATACTTGTTTCACTCATATCTTTTAGACAGCACCTCTGAATTAAATGATCTACATATGTACCTTGACTAGAAAACCGTGTGGATTGTCATGCTGCACTTTATTTTGCTGTTTAACAACATTAAAATTGTGTTTAGGCACCAATTTCGAAAATGACATATGGGGAGTTTCCGGAATTGTTATTTGTGTTTTCGGCCTCATTTAAACTTTCTGAAAAAGTCAAAAAGAAGGAAAAGAACAACAACTTGCACTGGGCACTAGGTTGATAGGTTAGTCCCAAAAATGATATAAAGTAGTATGACAATGCATATACAACATTCAAAACAGATAATATAATAGCATGGAACAATAAAAAGTTATAGATACGTTGGAGACGTATCAAGCATCCCCAAGCTTAATTCCTACTAGTCCTCGAGTAGGTAAATGATCAAAACAGAAGCTTTGATGTGGAATGCTACCTAACATATTTATCCATGTAATCTTCTTTATTGTGGCATGAATATTTAGATACATAAGATTCAAAATAAAAGTTTAGTTACATAAAACAATAATACTTCAAGCATACTAATAAAGCAATCATGTCTTCTAAAAATAACATGGCCAAAGAATGTTATCCCTATAAAATCATATAGTCTGGCTATGCTCCATCTTCATCACACAAAGTATTAAATCATGCACAACCCCAATGACAAGCCAAGCAATTATTTCATACTTTTGATTTTCTCAAACTTTTTCAACTTTCACGCAATACATGAGCGTGAGCCATGGATATAGTACTATAGGTGGAATAGAATATGGTAGTTGTGGAGAAGACAAAAAGAAGGAGAAAATCTCAGATCAACTAGGCGTATTAACGGCCTATGGAGATGCCCATCAATAGATATCAAATTGAGTGAGTAGGGATAGCCATGCAATGGATGCACTAGAGCTATAAGTGTATGAAAGCTCGAAAAGAAACTAAGTGGGTGTGCATCCAACTTGCTTGCTCACGAAGACCTAGGGCAATTTGAGGAAGCCCATCATTGGAATATACAAGCCAAGTTTTATAATGAAAAATTCCCACTAGTAAATGAAAGTGATAACATAGGAAGCTCTCTATTATGAAGATCATGGTGCTACTTTGAAGCACAAGTGTGGAAAAAGGATAGTAGCATTGTCCCTTCTCTCTTTTCTCTCATTTTTTTGTTTGGCCTCATTTTTATTTTTTTATTTGGGCTTCTTTTTGGCCTCTTTTATTTTTTTAAAGTCCGGAGACTCATACCAACTTGTGAGGGAATCATAGCTTCCATCTTCCTTTCCTCACATGGGACAATGCTCTAATAATGATGATCATCACAATTTTATTTACTTACAACTCAAGAATTACAACTCGATACTAGAACAAAGATATGACTCTATGTGAATGCCTTAAGAACATGAGACCAATATGACAATGATGGTGTGTGTCATAATAAACGGAGCGGTGGAAGTTGCATGGCAATATATCTCGGAGTGGCTATGGAAATGCCATAATAGGTAGGTATGGTGGCTGTTTTGAGGAAGATATATGGTGGGTTTAATGCACCGGCAAGAATTGCGCTGTACTAGAGAGGCTAGCAATGGTGGAAAGGTGAGAGTGCGTATAATCCATGGACTCAACATTAGTCATAAAGAACTCACATACTTATTGGAACAATTTATTAGTTATCGAAACAAAGTACTCCACACATGCTCCTAGGGGGTAGATTGGTAGGAAAAGACCATCGCTCCTCCCCGAACGCCACTCATAAGGAAGAAATAATCAATAAATAAATCATGCTCCGACTTCATCACATAACGGTTCACCATGCATGCATGCTACGGGAATCATAAACTTTAACACAAGTATTTCTACCAATCCACAATTACTCACTAGCATGACTCTAATATCACCTTGTTTATATCTCAAAACAATCATACGGAATCAAACTTCACATAGTATTCAATGTACTTTATATGAAAGTTTTTATTATATCCCTCTTGGATGCCCATCATATTAGGACTAAATTTATAACCAAAGCTAATTACCATGCTGTTTAGAGAGACTCTCAAAATAATATAAGTGAAACAAGATAGTTCAACAATTTCTATAAAGTAAAGCCACCATCGTGCTCTAAAAATATATAAGTGAAGCAATGGAGCAAAATTGTCTAGCTCAAAAGATATAAGTGAAGCACATAGAGTATTCTAATAAATTCATGATTCATGCGTGCCCCTCTCAAAAGGTGTGTACAGAAAGGATGATTGTGCAAACTAAAAAGCAAATACTCATATCATACAAGACACTCCAAGCAAAACACATATCATGTGGTGAATAAAAATATAGCCTCAAGTAAATTTACCAATGGATTGAAGACGAAAGAGGGGATGCCATCCGGGGCATCCCCAAGCTTAGATGCTTGGTTGTCCTTGTATATTACCTTGGGGCACCTTGGGAATCCCCAAGCTTAGGCTCTTGCCACTCCTTATTCCATAGTCCATCAAATCTCTACCCAAAACTTGAAAACTTCACAACACAAAACTCAACAGAAAACTCATGAGATCCGTAATTATAAGAAAATAAATCACCACTTTTAGGTACTGTTGTGAACTCATTCTTTATTTATATTGGTATAAAATCTACTGTATTCCAACTTCTCCATGGTCCATACCCCCCCAATACTACCCATAGATTCATCAAAATAAGCAGACAACACATAGAAAACAGAATCTGTCAAAAACAGAACAGCCTGTAGCAATCTGTAAACTTTGTATACTTCTGTAACTCTAAAAATTCTGAACAATTAGGAAAACCTGGGAAATTTATATATCAATCTTCTGTAAAAAAATCAGATCAAAATAACACTTCTGTGAATTATGAAAATTGTTTTACTGGGCACAAAAAATTCTGTTTTTCATCAAGATCAAATCAACTATCACCGTAAGCCATCCCAAAGGTCTTACTTGGCTCAAACGCTAATTAAAACACCAAAACACAATTACTACAAAAGTAGTAATGTGTATTTATTAAAAACAGAACAAAAAAACATAAAAGATAAAAATAAAATTGGGTTGCCTCCCAACAAGCGCTATTGTTTAATGCATCTAATTAGGCATAAAGCATATATCAAGGTAATGTCATCTTTGGTATTCTTTTCCATAGATGTGTTCTTGTTAGAAGGTTTTGTAAAGATAACTTGGAACACATTATCCATGGAAATTTTGGCATTGTTAAGCTGCCCATCTACATATCCCCTTTGATTTTCGGCTACAATCCAAGAATATTGTTGATTAGCATCGTTGAAAACTTGTTGGTTCAAATCTAAAACGGGGATTTTCTTTTTAAGGTTTTCGTAATTTTTTTTATTTCCAAACAAATGTCTCAAAGTATAGTCACTATTGTAAAGAATCTCATCTATCACCGGTGTTTCACGACTTATACAATAATGTCAAAAAAATCCCTACCTTCCCGTACTATGTGATCAAATTCATTCTTAAGAACGTGGGTAGCTATCTTTTTAGCCTTAGGATCTTTTATAACTGGTAACTCATAAAACAATCTTTGCAAGGTAGGATGAGTACAGATAAATCTACTTTCAAATTTCAGAAATAGTGCTGAAATAGCTTCCGCATAAGTTTTAGTTCTTTTAAGTATGGGAGTATCATCGAGAGGCAGATTGCCCACACAATTGAAAAATTCATGTATATGTTCCTTTCCCATAAAATTCCCTTGCCCCAAAAGAACAGTTTTAGCATCCAGATTGTCGGCCTGTCCAATTTTAGGAGTTAGGCCATCATCTGTTTATGCCATACCAAAGTCACTCATGATGATGAGTTCAAGCAAACAAAAGATCGGATGGAAGAAGGGCGAATAAAAAGGCAAATATTTTTGTATTTTTCTGAAAGCGTTTTAGAAGTGGGGGAGATGAAAACGAGAGGCAAATGGCAAATATTGTAATGCAAGAGATGAGAGTTTATGATGGGTACTTGGTAGGCTTGATGTAGAACCTCCCCGGCAACGGCGCCAGAAATTCTTCTTGCTACTTCTTGAGCTTGCGTTAGTTTTTCCCTTGAAGAGGAAAGGGTGATGCAACAAAGTAGAGATAAGTATTTCCCTTAGTTTGAGAACCATGGTATCAATCTAGTAGGAGGTATATGCAAGTCCCCAATCTATGCACCTATACAAACAATCAAACACTTACACCCAACGTGATAAAGGGGTTTTCAATCCCTTCATGGTCACTTGCAAGGATGAGATCTGGCAGAGATAGGTGTAGAAGTTACTAAAATTTAAAACTAAATAAAAGTAAATAAATTGCAGCAAGGTATTTTTGGGTTCTTTGGTTTATAGATCTGAAAATATATGATGGAAAATAGACCCGAGGGCCATAGGTTTCACTAGAGGCATCTCTCTTGAAAGAAAACATACGGTGGGTGAACAAATTACCGTCGAGCAATTGATAGAGAAGCGCAAAGTTATGACGATATCCAAGGCAATGATTATGAATATAGGCATCACGTCCATGTCAAGTAGACTGACTCCTGCCTGCATCTACTACTATTACTCCACACATCGACCGCTATCCAGCATGCATCTAGGGTATTAAATTCATAAGAACGGAGTAACACCTTAAGTAAGATGACATGATGTAGAGGGATAAACTCAAGCAATATAATAAAAACCCCATCCTTTTATCCTTGACGGCAACAATACAATATGTGCCTCGCTACCCCTACTATGTCACTGGGTGAGGACACCGCAAGATTGAACCCAAAACTAAGCAAGAACCAATCTAGTTGGCCAAACCAAACCAATAGTTCCAAGAGAAGTACACAGATATTTAATCATGCATAAAATAGTTCAGAAAAGACTCAAATAATATTCATAGATAATCTGATCATAAATCCACAATTCGTCGGATCTTGACGAACACACCACAAAAGAATATTACATTGGATAGAACTCCAAGAGCATTGAGGAGAACATTGTATTTAAGATTAAAGAGAGAGAACAAGCCATCTAGCTACTAGCTATGGACCCGTAGGTCTGTGGTAAACTACTCACGCTTCATTGGAAGAGCAATAGGGTTGATGTAGAAGCCCTCCGTGATCGAATCCCCCTCCAGCAGACGGCCGCAAAAGGCCCCAAGATGGGATCTCATGAGAACAAAAGGTTACAATGGCGGAAAAGTATTTTGGTGGATGCTTCTGATCGTTTGGGAATATTTGTGAATTTATAGTCCAAAGATTAGGGTTAGAGGACCTCCGAGGGACCCACAAGCCAGGGGGCGCGACCCTGAGGCTTGTCGTCGCCTTGGGACTCCTCTGACTTCATCTCCAAGTCCTACTGGTGTCTTATGGTCCAAGAAAAATCATCGTGAAAGTTTTATTCCGTTTGGATTCCGTTTGATATTACTTTTTGAAAAACTCAAAAACAAGGAAAAAACAGCAAGTGGCACTGGGCATTAGGTTAATAGGATAGTCCCAAAAAATCATATAAAATAGTATGGTAATGCATATAAAACATTCAAAACAGAAAATATAATAACATGGGTAGCCCCAGTGCATGTAGCTCCCGCTTGCGCAGGGTTTGGGGAAGGGTCCGACCACTTTGGGTCTATTGTACGCAGCCTTTCCCTACATTTCTGCAAGAGGCTGTTTCCAGGACTTGAACCCGTGACCTCATGGTCACAAGGCAGCAGCTTTACCACTGCGCCAAGGCTCCCCTTCAGAAAATATAATAACATGGAACATAAAAAATTATAGATACGTTGGAGGCGTATCAGTCACCTACAGGTGCATCAAGGACATAATTCTTCTGTGCAGCAATGAGGATAATCCTCAAGTTACGGATCTAGTCCGTGTAATTGCTACCATCATCTTTGAACATAGCTTTCTCTAGGAACACATTAAAATTTAACAAAACAGTAGCACGAGCCATTTATCTACAACATAGATTTGCAAGGACTATTAGGACTAAGTTCATGATAAATTAAGTTCAATTAATCAAATTACTAATGAACTCCCACTTAAATTAACATCCCTCAAGTCATCTAAGTGATACATGATCCAAATCAACTAACCCATGACCGATCATCAAGTGAGATGGGGTAGTCATCAATAGTGAACATCTCCACGTTGATCATATCTACTATATGACTCATGTTCGACCTTTCGGTCTCCAGTGTTCCGAGACCATGTCTGTACATGCTAGTCTCGTCAAGTTTAACCCAAGTATTCATCTTGTGCAAGACTGGCTTACACTCGTTGTATGTGAATGTATCTATCACACCTGATCATCACGAGGTGCTTCGAAATGATGAACTTTAGCAACAGTGCATACTTGGGGAGAACACTTTTATCTTGAAATTAAGCGAAGGGATCATCTTACAATGCTACCGTTGTTCTAAGAAAAATAAGATGCATAAAGGATAAACACCACATGCAATCAAAAAATGTGACATGATATGGACATCATCATCTTGGGCTTTTGATCTCCATCTCCAAAGCAATGTCATGATCTCCATCATCACCGGCTCGACACCTTGATCTCCATCATTGCGTCGGGGTCGTCTCGCCAACTATTGCTTCTACAACTATTGCTAATGCGTAGCGATAAAGTAAAGCAATTACATGGCGCTTGCACTTCATACAATAATTAAGAGACAAGCCTAAGGCTCCTGCCAGTTGTCGATATCACAATACGATCGTCTCATACAACAACGTATATCACATCACGTCTTGAGTCTTGACCATATCACATCACAACATGCCCTGCAAAAACAAGTTAGACATCCTCTACTTTGTTGTTTCAAGTTTTACATGGCTGATATGAGCATCAAGCAAGAACTGTTCTTACACTACTAGGGAAAACCTTATACACAGAACTTTAGCAGTAGCATGGGTCAAAGAAGCACGCTGGTGCTAAATAGCAGCAGCGCGCCTGCCGAAACCGCGCTGCAGATAATGTCGTAGCAGTAGCGCGTCTCGCTGAATACACGTTACTACTAAAATTCTCAGGCTTAGCCGATATGGTACACATAGTAGTAGCGATCTATACGGAACCGCGCTACTGCTACTTTCTTTGTAGCAGCACGTTTTGCTTTAAACTCGCTACTACTAAAGGATATAAAATTAAATGAAAAGCAAATGGAAAGGTAATTGAAAATGAAAGAATTAGAAGAAGGTGAAAAGAAAAAAATAAAATGTGAAGAAAAATAAATGAAAAAGGGAAAAAGGAGAAAGTTGTAGCAGTAGCAAGTATGCCAGAACGCGCTATAGCTAATGTAGCAGCAGCGCTCTTTCAGGAACGCGCTACTGCTACTTCTGACTTAACCACCGCGTTCGTCCTTCCCCACGGCCACTTCCCCCAAATCGAACTCCTCCGCTCTCGCCGCCGCCATCGCCCGTCGGTCGCCGCGCGCTCTCCGCACACCCTCTACGCCGCCCCCGACCCCGGATTCAACGCCGCCCCCGCCCCCGACCTCAACACCACCCCGGATGCCGCCCCGGATGCCGCCCCCGACCTCAACGCCGCCCCGGACGCTGCCCCAAGCCCGACCTCGACGCCGCCTGCCCCTCTCTCGCCGCAGGCACCCGATCGAGGTGAGCACGCCTGCTCCTCCCCCTCCCCTACCTCTGCCTAGATAGGGTTCTTCAAATTTTAGTTGCATCAAATAGTTAGGGTTCATCTATGGGTGGAAATGAATTGGATACAGATGCGGCTGGGATTTTTTCTTAGGTGATGTTTTCTTAGATGATGAATAAACACTAGTGTAATGCATAATAAAACGAGTAAAATTTGACCTTCTTCTATTTAGTTATAAGAACTAGTTAGTAAGAACTAGGTACTAATTAGGTGATTTTTTAGTTAAAGCAATTTTCCCGCCTCGATGTGGATGATGCCTATCCTGCATCCTCATCGTCGAGTCGGCGGAGGACGACACCTGCTTGACCAGATCGGCCATGTCCGGGACTGGGCTCCGCCGGGGTGGTACTGGGAGGCGCTACCTACCGGGGGGCGCAGGTTGGTGAGGAGCCAGCCTCTCGTTGACCCGAACCTTCTTTGGTGGCGGTCGCATGGGCCAGTGACGATCCAGAGGCTCGAGGACTCCGCGGAGGTGGTGCGTCACCGTGTCAGTGAGGAGGACGCGCACGTTCGTCACTACTTGTTTGCGTTGGAGCACAGGCCGTTCTCCAATACCTGGCAGGTTCTCCGGGGATCTCACTGGAGCTATGATCCCATGATGGTGCCTTCTCTGTGGGTGTCCACCGCCCGCGCCGATACCCGTCGTGTGCTAGAGTTTTAGTTGTATTAGTGATGTTATATGTATGACACTATTCGTGATGTATTAGTGATAATATTCGACGATGTATTGATGCATGAGATGATTTACTTTTGCTTATTGAATGCATGCTAATTTGAGTCCTATAAGATATTTTGAAATGTATATCTTGCGTTGCTCAATATCCAAGTGGCCGGTCATGTTTGCAGGTTACACCTTCGAGTGGCCTATGTTTTGCCGGAGTGTTGATTCATTTCCGTTCCGGCAAATTTCAGGCGCTCGATATGTCCTATTTTAGCAAAGGTCATGCCGGATTTTTCCGTGAATTTTGGCATGACTTGTGCTAGAATATGTAGGAAATATCGAGTGCCCCGGATTTGTGTGTTGAGTATCTTGGTAGTTGTCTTCGATCGATTTTCAATTAATGTTTTAACTATGAACATAGGAAATGTCTGACGACGAGAAGGATTTCGGTATTTGCAAATACTGCAAAGACGAGCGCGGCCTGTGCGACAGAATCTTCCTAGATGATGATAGGCGCTTCAGCATCAAGCTGGACGAGAACTTCGAAGTGGATACAGTAAGTCACAACGACAAGTCTTTTTTCGTAATTAAGCATGACATCTGCTTCATTTGCTTCAACTTATATATTTTTTACTATTTTACTAGCGTATCCCCTGCCATGCAAGAGTTTTTGTATTGGATAAGATAGGTTTCAGTCATAGTATGGAGGAAAAGAAAGTTTACTTGAAGACCGAGCATGGTTATATTTTCCATGCAAAGTTATACAATTCAGACGACTACACCTATTTTGGATGCAAAACATGGCGAGCACTATGCAAGACTTATGCATTTGAGCCTGATATGGTTATCACCTTTGTTATTCGTCCGGAAGATGATATTGAAGGTAATACCGACATCTGGGTCGATGTGCAAATGCCTCCAGTTATACCATTATGTAAGTTTCTCAACCATATTTATGTCTTTGATATTGTTTATTCAAAAATAGTTGACAACTAATTTGTATTGTCAGCTTATTTCCGTGCAAGCAAACATGTCCAGCGCTTGGTAGACAGGACCGTATACTGTCCTGGGGCTGAACTCAACTGCGAGGAGCTCAGTCATTATGTTTCATGGCTTGAGGATCTTGATACTGTCAAGACAAATTTTCTTCCCGCATTTAGAAATGTTAGTACTGAAAATGTGCGACCAATAGTGTTCATAATGAACTACGGTCACATCTATTTAGGAAGGATGGTAAGATTTTTACTATTTGTCATCGGTGCATCTTTTCCATACATTATTTTTGAAGGTAAACTTCATTGCTAAGTATGTTACCGTACGATGTTCTTCAACAGGGACTCCCGATGAATGTTGTGCCTTATGGGATCGAGACTAAAGGTACCATGAGTATTATCAGCTTACGGCCAAGATATCCTACAGATTACTTTAGTGCATTCAAGATTAGAGACGGATGCTTAATAGTGCAATACTGGACCAAATATGTGATGGGGGAGCGCAGAGAAGTACTAGGGGGCATCAAACAGATGCGCTACCCACGATTAGGAGACAGGTTCATCTGCATGCTCCAGTTTGATCGAGGAGGAGAGCTATATATGTTTTATGTTATTTTACCTAAGTTAGAGCAGCAGGAGTGATTAGCTAGCTAGAAATGAGTTTGAGGATGATGATGTGCTACACTATTACTATGATGATAAAATAGCTAGTGTTGGTGGTAATGACTATGATGATGATTATTAGCTAGTGTTAGTGCCGATTAAATAAATACTGTTGGTGGTAATGACTATGATGATGATTAAATAGCTTGTGCTGGCGGATTAGATTCAAGTGGAGGCAACATGTGGTGCACATCGAAAGTACTACTAGTCCAAACTAGATCAAGTTTGGATTAGTAGTATACTTTTGACATGCACCACATATTGCCTCCACTTGAACCTAATCCACCTTCATTTAATACACTGTTATGGACCTAATGATGTAAACCTCATAACAGCTGGTATTGTACCAATATTTGTATGATGGCGCATAAATACACTAAAAAAATTACTAGTAGCGATGGAAAGAAAACACGCTGCAAGTAGATACCTTAGCAGTAGCGTGGTGCTAGACAAACGCTGCAGCTATTTGACCTAGCAGTAGCGCGTGCTGGCACGCGTTACTGCTAAGCAATAGCTGTAGCGCCTTATTAGTAGCGCGGCCACCCGTGCTACTAGTGGGCACAAAACACGCGCTACTGCTAGGGTTTTCCCTAGTAGTGTTACCTATACAAAACCACAACGTTGATTTATCAAGTTTGCTGTTTTAACCTTCTTCAAGGACCGGCCATAGTCAAATTAGATTCAACTAAAGTAGGAGAAACAGACACTCATCAGCCACCTTATGCAAAACAAGTTGCATCAGTCGGTGGAACCGGTCTCATGTACGTGGACATGTAAGGTTGGTCTGGGCCGCTTCATCCCACAATGCCGCAGAATCAAAATAAGATGTTGGTGGTAAGCAGTGTGAACATCACCGCCCACAACTCCTTGTGTTCTACTCGTGCATATCATCTACGCATAAACCTGGCTCTGATACCACTAAAGGGTAACGTTGCATGGAAAACAAAAAAATTCTACGCACACGCAAGATCTACCCATGGAGATGCATAGCTATGAGAGGGAAAAGCATCTTAATACCCTTGAAGATTGCTAAGCGGAAGCGTTTATCAACGCGGTTGATGTAGTCATACACCTTCGTGATCCGTACCAATCCAGTACCGAATGTACGACACCTCCGCGGTCAGCACACGTTCAGCATGATGATGTCCTTGCCTTCTTGATCCAGCAAAAGGGGCGAAGTAGTAGATGAGTTCTGGCAACACGATGGCGTGGTGATGGTGGTGGTGAAGAACAATCTCCGCAGGGCTTCGCCAAACACAACGGGAAGTATGGCGGAGGATAAACTAGAGGGACGGGGTTGCCGGCACATGGCTTGGTCTATCTTGATGTGTTCTAGGTGCTAGCCCTGCCCCTCTATTTATATGTTTATCCCTGGGGTCGAAACTTGGAGAAAGAGCCTCCTCAAAGTCGGGTTTACCCGCAAGGAAGAGTCCTTCTCAGACTTCCAGGACCAGACACCACAGTCCTTGGCGTTTGGCCCAGACACCAGGTTCTCTGGCGATTGGTCCCTGACCTCTGTAAAACATCCTTTTGCGCCGACCTGAAGCCCCGTGGGCCTTACCCCTTGGCTTAACCCTATCATCCTATATAGCAATCTTTACCACCAGACCATTCCGAAGGTCCTCGTCATGTCCATGATCTCATAGGGGACTCCGAACAACATTCGGTCACCAACATACGTAACTCATATAATATTGTATCGGCAATGAATGTTAAGCGTGCGGACCCTATGAGTTCGAGAATGATGTAGACATGACCGAGACGCTTCTCCGGTCAATAACCAATAGTGGGACCTGGACGCCCATATTGGTTCCTACATATTCCGCGAAGATCTTTATCGGTCAGACCTATATGACAACATACTTAGTTCTCTTTGTCTATCGGTATGTTACTTGCCCGAGATTCGATCGTCGGTATCTCCATACCTAGTTCAATCTCATTACCGACAAGTCTCATTACTCGTTCTGTAATACACCATCTTGTAACTAACTCCTTAGTCACTTTGCTTGCGAGCTTCTTGTGATGATGTATTACCGAGAGGGCCCAGAGATACCTCTCCGTCATACGGAGTGACAAATCCCAGTCTTGATCCATGCCAAGTCAATAGACACCTTCAGAGATACCTGTAGAGCACCTTTATGATCACATAGTTACGTTGTGATGTTTGATGGCACACAAGGCATTCCTCCGGAGTCCGAGAGTTGCATGATATCATGGTCGAAGAAACATGTATTTGACATTAAGAAAGTAGTAGCAATAAACTGAACGATCATATGCTATGCTAGCGGTTGGGTCTTGTCCATCACATCATTCTCCTAACGATGTGATCCCATTATCAAATGACAACTCATGTCTATGGTTAGGAAACCTTAACCATGTTTTGATCAATGATCTAGTCTAGTACAGGCTCACCAGGGACACGATATTTGTTTATTTATCCACACGTGTATTTAAGTTTCCAGTCAATACAATTCTAGCATGAATAATAAACCTTTATCATGAATAAGGAAATATGATAATAACAACTTTATTATTGACTCTAGGCCATATTTCCATCAGCATCGATGTCACCGCGCTGTTGCTTCTTCAATCCGATGTCCACCATGTCGACCTGCTTCAACACCTCAGCTGGCATGGGGGCAGCAATGTCACCTTACCGACCTGCTCTATTGTCATGTCTAGACCAAGGGCTTCGCCATCTCTTCGTCAACATACTTAGGAGACTTCGGTGTCACCAACCGACCAGTTTCGTCATATTAGCTAGACCGGGGGCTTTGCCTCACCACATTGACCGTGCTGTGTTGCCACTTTGTCCAGCCAAGCTCCTCGCTCGGTCACCTCAGGCTTGGGGGCTGGGACCTCGGTCAAATCAAGGACTACGCACCATGTTAGATCTGTCAAAGTTCGTTGGACATCCTCGTCCGGCCTCAAGTCTGGACCTCTTCATCAACACATAGCACATTAACCAGCTAAGTCGCTTTCATGCTCAAATTTCCTCCGATCTTTCAATTTTTGTTTGGTTTAACCAAGCTTTATATTTGTGTTAAAGATTTTTTTGTGTGAAAACCTTAGTTTGTAAAAAATGTTGTTTGTTAAAAGCAATTCTTTTCCCATGTTAATTGGGGGCTCTTAAATTTATATGAGTCAGTTTATAATAAATTTTTTCTTCTTAGTCGTTGCAAAGTCATTTTCTACTACTCCTTTTGTCGACGCGAGTGTGTGGTCAATAGCCGGATGGCCTGGTATCTCTCTAAAGCCGCTCGAGTTTAGTTTTCTAACTAGCCTAAAAGAGAAGCACTCCGCCTTCGGGAATAGAGGTTGAAGCCAAAGGCTACCCACTTGAACTCTGGAGATCAGATGCATCATGTTAAAGCATGACGGAAGCACAAACTAATTTTAAGACCAATTTCACATTGGCACCAAAACTTGATTTATTTTAGACGTAAAGTTTTTATGGAAGTTTTTGGTTTTCCCAGCATAACTCTCGCAGTGCAACGCCACACACCTTTAAAACATTGTCAATATTAATGGGGTTTTGCGACTAGAGCCAAACCCACCAAAAGCCAAGGTACTCCACGGAGTCCTCGGCAAAACATTCTCGGCTATTGCTTTATATGCATCGGCTTTGAATTGTGTGTTTGGTCTATAGTTGGGTTGTCCGGCTCCTATGCTTACTTCTTAGGTTACAGATTGTTCAGCTAAGGGTAAAGGAAAAAACCACTATGATTGTACTTCTGGTTTAACTGGTCAAGCAGCTCAGTGGAGAAAGCCGAAAACTGACTGTCACAATGAGCATAAACTGGTCAGCGATTCGAGGACTATGTCAAACTATAGATCGATAGAGATTACCCCTTGTTAAATGATGGGCCTTTCATAAAATTCGTTGAAGTGTTAAGGGCTTGACCTCGGCTAACGCTAACACTAACCGGGGGCTAGTAACTGGCCTCCCAACTTTAAAGTGAAAGCTATAAAGGTTGCATATCTGATTGCCTCATTTCCGCTACACAACCACATTCGGGCACCAAGACCTCGGCTAAGGGTGTCTTGTTACTGCGGAAACAACCTACGTAGCATCTACAAAAAGGTGGAAGACGATGATGGGCCATTTTCAAATGATAAACGGCTGCAGCAAGTCAAAATAAACATATAGCATAAAGCTTCAAAGTATAGCTTAAAAGCCGACTATCACAACATATCCTCAGTGTTTGTATTCAACATACGAGCGTTGCCTTCCATAATCATCGTTATAAAGCCATAAACATGCATCAATTTGACTTCAGATTTTGGCCAAGCTGGGTTGCCTGGCTCATGTGCTTACCCCTTATGTTCCCGATTGTTTGGCTAGGGGTTAAAGGGAGCACCTCTGTGATTGTTACTATCGATCATCCGGGTTTGTACCTCAGACTGGTGAAGCTGAAAGCTAGATGTCTTAAGAATATAATTGGTCGGCAAGACAGAAGTGAAAATTTTGCTTCATTAAGACCACAAAGTTTGGGAACTTTCCCCAAACTAAATCTTCAATATTGTCCTCCCTCGTTGATCAGAGGTGAGGTTTCATGATCATGGTTAACATGACAACCTGGAAAAACAAACTTATAAAGGAACTATTTTGCCAGAAGATGTTTCTTACATTAAATAGTAATATAACATAACTCCCCGTGTACCTTTGTTTATAAAACCGTCTGGCCGGATTGCTTTGTTTGTCGTAAATCTTTGCCCTCGTAAAGGCTTTATAAAGTAGGACAAATACTCCTGGACTACTGGCCGAGAAGGTTGAAGCTGATGGTCGGTTAACAAAGTTTGGTACAATGCGGATTGGAGCGTTAATGATGCAACATACTTGGATAAATAGAATCATTACACATAAATTGTGATTAAAGTCAATTTACTCCAGCCCATCTATTAAAGAGTCAAGGGCATAGTCTCGCTGAGAAAACCAAGCAACTAACATAAACGCTCTCATAATTCTTGTTGGCTTTGATTTCCTTTCTATCAAACCCCTTGAGGTCGGCCATGGCAAGCTCGGCATTCATTAGCTCCAACAACATTAAGAGATCTTTATTCTCTTGCCGAGAAGTCTGTGTCAAACTTAACAAAATTTTGTGTCAAATACATGTCAGTACTTTGGCCACTGATACGTCTCCAACATATCTATAATTTTTGATTGTTCTATGCTATTATATTATCTATCTTGGATGTTTTATGTGCATTACCATACTATTTTATATCATTTTTGGGACTAACCAATTAACCTAGTGCCCAATGCTAGTTGCTGTTTTTTCCTTGTTTTTGACTTTTCCAGAAAGGAATATCAAACGGAGTCCAAACAGAATAAAACTTTCGTGATGATTTTTCTTGGACTAAAGACACCAGAAGGACCTGGAGATGAAGTCAGAGGAGTCCCGAGGTGGCGGCAAGCCGTAGGGGCGCGCCCCTGGCTTACGGGTTCCTAGGAGGTCCTCTAACCCTAATCTTTGGCCTATAAATTCCCAAATATTCCCAAACCAACAGAAGCGTCCAGGAAAATACTTTTCCGTCGCCGTAATCTTCTGTTCTCGTGAGATCCCATCTCGGGGCCTTTTCCGGCACCTGCCGGAGGGGGATTCGATCACGGAGGGCATCTACATCAACTCTATTGCCCTTTCGATGAAGCGTGAGTAGTTTACCACAGACCTACGGGTCCATAGCTAGTAGCTATATGGCTTCTTCTTCTCTCTTTGATCCTCAATACAATGTTCTCCTCGATGTTCTTGGAGATCTATCCGATGTAATCTTCTTTTGCGGTGTGTTTGTCGAGATCTGATGAATTGTAGATTTATGATTAGATCATCTATGAATATTATTTGAATGTTCTCTGAATTCTTATATGCATGATTTGATATCTTTGTATTGCTCTTTGAATTATCAGTTTGGCTTGGCCAACTAGATTGGTATTTCCTTCAATGGGAGAGGTGCTTAGTTCTGGGTTCAATCTTGCGGTATCCTCACCCAGTGACATAGTAGGGGTAGCGATGCACGTATTGTATTGTTGCCATCAAGGCTAAAAACATGGGGTTTTCATCATATTGCTTGAGTTTATCCCTCTACATCATGTTATCTTACTTAAGGCGTTACTCCGTTCTTATGAACTTAATACTCCAGATGCATGCTGGATAGCGAGATCTATGGAGTAATAGTAGTAGATGCAGAATCATTTCGGTCTACTTGACATGGACGTGATGCCTATATTCAGAATCACTGCCTTGGATATCATCATAAGTTTGCACTTTTCTATCAATTGCTCAACAGTAATTTGTTCACCCACCGTATTATTTTCTTTCAAGAGAGAAACCTCTAGTGAAACCTATGGCCCCCGGGTCTATTTTCCATCATATATTTTCATATATATAAACCAAAAAACCCAAAAATACCTTGCTGCAATTTATTTGCTTTTACTTTATTTTACATTTTAATAATCTTTTATATCTATCTCTATCAGATCTCACATTTGCAAGTGACCGTGAAGGAATTGACAACCCGCTTATTGCGTTGGGTGCAAGTGTTTGATTGTTTGTGCGGGTGCATAGATTGGAGACTTGCATGTACCTCCTACTGGATTGATACCTTGGTTCTCAAACTAAGGGAAATACGCATCTCTACTCTACTGCATCACCCTTTCCTCTTCAAGGGAAAATCAACGCAAGCTCAAGAAGTAGCAGCCAGCTATGCCCAAATTAAGGCTCGGGGGCTACTGGGCTTTGCGCTTCTCAATTACAAGCCATTAAAGGGGTAGATCGATCCCTTGATCAGGTGTTTCCATCCAACCAGTGGCTCGGGGGCTACTTCCTTGACAATTCAATGCAGAATATTCAAAGTGCAAAATGGTTTTCGAGGAGATTATGATCCTTAGGTTGGTCGGCCACACCCCACCCGAGTCTTGAAAGCTATTGCACATTGTGTTTCCATTCCTAAGTATGCTGCCGAGCTAGGACTAGATCCTCAGGCTGATTTCATAAATCGACTCGATTTCGGGGGCTACTGGGATCAACAGTTCGATGCTAACCTTCAGGTGTATTAAAGATTTTAGGCCGACACACACCTTGAGGGCTACTAGCTATACATCACAACAGAGAATAAATGGCACAAATGAGAAAAAAATCTGTAAAAAATCAGCTCAAATGCTAAGGTGATGCACCACCTCGAAAGCAGTCTGGCATAAAGCTCGGATGTGAGTGGTTGGCTCCCTAGAGGACGTGTCCGGCATTAATACTGTCTGAACTTCTTTAAAAACATTTAAGACCGAGGTAATCTATGACACCTCGGATGAAGACTGGTGATATGTCTCCAACGTATCTATAATTTTTTTATTGTTCCATGCTGTTATATCATCTATTTTGGATGTTTTATATGCATTAATATGCTATTTTATATTATTTTCGGGACTAACTTATTAACCTAGAGCCCGGTGCCAGTTTTGTTTTTCCTTGTTTTTGAGTTCTACAGAAAGGAATATCAAACGGAGTCCAAACAGAATGAACCTTTACGATGATTTTTCTTGGACCAGAAGACATCCACAGGACTTGGAGTCCAAGTCAGAAGAATCCCGAGTGCTCCACAAGCCCTCAGGGCGCGCCCTAGGGGGGCGACCCCTGGCTTGTGGCCCCCCAGGAGTCCACCAACCTCCCTCCGAGTTCTATAAATCCCCAAATATTCGCAAACGGCCAGAAGCGTCTACCAAAATACTTTTCCACCGATGTAACCTTTTGTACCCATGAGATCCCATATTGGGGCCTTTTCCGGCATCCTACCAGCCGGGATTCAATCATGGAAGGCATCTACATCAACTATATTGCCCCTCCGATGAAGCATGAGTAGTTTACCACAGACCTACATGACGGGGGGATAGACCCCGGGTAGCCTCATCAGCCCTTCTACACTTTTTAAGACATCGGGGCTAGCCAAGCCCCTTAGTCCGACTGGTCGCAAGGCCGGCCCTCGGGGCCGGCTGGAGCTAGAGGCCCGCCGCTTAGAAGGCAGCGGACCCCAGCCTCCTGGAAGGCGGTAGTCCCAAGATGGTGGCGCGCTCCAAGAGGCGTCAAGGGCATGGGCCGACTCCTAGCAGGTGGCCTATCCTTTCCCTTGGAGTCTGAGCCCGACTGAGACAAGCTGGGGTATGGCTACGGTGTGCCACGCCTCCCCAAAATCCCGGATGCATGGCTACAGCGACCGCCGCCAGGCGGCCGCCGACCCGCCCGGCCCGACACTGTAGCCACGGCGCGCCCAACATGCCCTCCATCAGCATAGATGGTGCAATAGTGGAGAGCCGTCCATGGGACCCACATGCGGTCGGTCCCACCTGTCAGCCGGTTCCTCGGCAGCCGGCAGGGCCCACCAAAGGCGGGCCCCAACAGCCGGCGAAGAACCCGACCTCCTTAGTCACTGACGGCCGGGACCTACCACCCGGCCGGATTACCATTGTACCACTGGGGATAGGCCTATATAAACCCCCCAAGTTCACCCATGCAAAGGGTTCACTCTCCATCTCCCTCCACCCATAGCTAGGGAAGAGATAGAGCTAGCCTTGCCTTTCTTCTTCCTCTAGCCGAACAGCTCAAGGAGCAACCTTGTAGCTACCATATTGATCATAGTCATCATGCGGAGACCCCACAGAGCAGGACTAGGGGTGTTATCTCCACGGAGAGCCCCGAACCTGGGTAGACTCATCGACGTCCGAGGTCTTGTCTACTCCCGCTTCTAGAGCCCGGCAATGTACTCCTGTCCCCACATATGATAAGCCATCCCTTGGCATATGTCGAGGAAATACCACGACACTACGGGTCCATAGCTAGTAGCTAGATGGATTCTTCTCTCTCTTTGATTCTCAATACCATGTTCTCCTTGATGTTCTTGGAGATCTATCCGATGTAATCTTATTTTGCGGTGTGTTTGTCGAGATCCGATGAATTGTGGATTTATGATCAGCTTATCAATGAGTATTATTTGAATCTTCCCTGAATTCTTATATGTATGATTTGATATCTTTGTATTTCTCTTTGAATTATCGGTTTGGTTTGGCCAACTAGATTGGTTTTTCTTGCAATGGGAGAGGTGCTTAGTTTTGGGTTCAATCTTGCGTGATTTCACCCAGTGATAAAGTAGGGGTTGCAAGACACGTATTGCATTGTTGCCATCGAGGATAAAAATATGGGATTTCATCATATTGCTTGAGTTTATCCCTCTACATCATGTCATATTACTTAAGGCATTACTCCGTTTTCTATGAACTTAATACTCTAGGTGCATGTTGGATAGCGGTCGATGTGAGGAGTAATAGTAGTAGATGCAACCAGGAGTCGGTCTACTTCACACGGACGTGATGCCTATATTCATAATTATTGCCTTGGATATTTTCATAACTTTGCGCTTTTCTATCAATTGCTCGAGAGTAATTTGTCTTCAAGAGAGAAGCCTCTAGTGAAACCTATGGCCCCCGGGTCTATTTTCCTTATTATATTTTCAGATCTATATACCAAACATACCAAAAATACCTTGCTGCAATTTATGTACTTTTATTTTGTTTTACATTTTAGTAATCTTTTATATCTATCTCTATAAGATCTCACCTTTGCAAGTGACCATGAAGGGATTGCCAACCCCTTTATCGCGTTGGGTGCAATTGTTTGATTGTTTGTGTAGGTGCATCTATTGGGGACTTGCGTGTTTCTCCTACTGGACTGATGCCTTGGTTCTTAACTGAGGGAAATACTTATCTCTACTTTGCTGCATCACCCTTTCCTCTTCAAGGGAAAAACCAATGCAAGCTCAAGAAGTAGCAGCAAGAATTTCTAGCATTGTTGCCGGGGAGATCTACATCAAGCCTACCAAGTACCCATCATAAACTCTCATCTCTTGCATTAAATTATTTGCCATTTGCCTCTCGTTTTCCTCTCCCCCACTTCTATAATGTTTTAAGAAAAATACAAAAAGATTTGCCTTTTTATTCGCCCTTCTTTTGTTCGTCTTTTCGTTTGCTCGTGTGCTTGATCGTTTGATTTGCTCTCATAGCTAATCCCCTTACCATTGCTAGTACTCCCGAGAGTGAGGTTCTTAATTTTAAGCTAAGGGAGGGAGAAAATTTAAAAGATGCTTGGTATAGAATTTGCAATGCTCAAAATAGATCTACTCATGCAATCTACTACCATTCTCCTTCGCAATTTTTATGTGGGTGTTACTCCTTGTAATAGATATGTTCTAGATATCATTACCGAGGGAAATTTCTTGGGAAGCCACACTTTGGATGCTTATAATGCTATGATATATTTGGTAGGCTCACCACCCCTTATGGTTAATGAAATTGTTTTAACTTTGGAGCATGTGATGCAAAGTCTTGATATTATTGAGAATAAAATTGCTAACATAGATCTTATTGAAAACTTGGATGAAAAGTTTCATAATCATATTACTCAATATGGATCAAAGGTAGGAGTTACTTTGAAGAATCTAAAGGAAAAAGAACCTATAGTTAATGAGAAGTTAGATCAAGGTTCCACTAGGATTGATAAGTTGGAGAATATTATCACTAACTTGGATTCCACTTTTGCTTCCATTAAAGTACAACAAATTTTCCTTCCACAAAGGCTGCTAAGTTTATTTATGTTCCTAAAAATAGGGGTGGATCATCTCGTGGGGAAAATGAAGATCTTAAGATGATAAGTGTTCACCCTCGTTTTGTTATTATCATGAAGGAACATTTTGTTACAAATGAATTTCTTGATTTCTTATCAAGGAGTGCAATCATAGATAAGATTAAAGAACCTCCTATAAGGCCCAAAAGTGTAATTGAAGAATTGCATACCAAAGATGGCAATACCTAGATCTATGTTTTATGCCTAGCTAAGGGCGTTAAACAATAGCGCTTGTTGGGAGGCAACCCAATTTTATTTTGTTCTTGCTTTTTGTTTCTGTTTTTTTGAATAATTTTACCATCTAGCCTCTGGTTAGATGTGTTTTGGTGTTTTAATTAGTGTTTGAACCAAGTAATTACTTTGGGATGGCTTACGATGATAGTTCATTTGATCTTGCTGAAAAACAGAAACTTTTGCACCCAGTAAAATAATTTCCATAAATCACAGAAGCATGATTTTACTCTGAATGTTTTACACATGATCGATATACAAATTTACCAGGTTGTCCTAATTTTTCAGAATTTTAAGAGTTACAAAAGTATACGAACTTTTCAGATTGCTACAGACTATTCTGTTTTTGACAGTTTCTGTTTTCAGTGTGTTGTTTGCTTATTTTAATGAATCTATGGGTAGTATCGGGGGGATGAACCATGGAGAAGTTGGAATACAATAGATATTACACCAATATAAATAAAGAATGAGTTCACAACAGTACCAAAAAGTGGCGATCTATTTTCTTATACTAACGGGTCTCATGAGTTTTCTTGTTGAGTTTTGTGTTGTGAAGTTTTCAAGTTTTGGGTAAAGATTTGATGGACTATGGAATAAGGAGTGGCAAGAGCCTAAGCTTGGGGATTCCCAAGGCACCCCAAGGTAATATTCAAGGACAACCAAGCATCTAAGCTTGGGGCCCCGGATGGCATCCCCTCTTTTGTCTTCGTCTATCGATAAATTTACTCGAGGCTATATTTTTATTCACCACATGATATGTGTTTTGCTTGGAGCGTCTTGTATGATATGAGTATTTGATTTTTAGTTTTCCACAATCATCCTTTCTGTACACACTTTTTGAGAGGGACACACATGAATCATGAATTTATTAGAATACTCTATGTGCTTCACTTATATCTTTTGAGCTAGGCAATTTTGCTCTAGTGCTTCACTTATATCTTTTTAGAGCACGGTGGTGGCTTTATTTTATAGAAATTGTTGAACTCTCTTGCGTCACTTATATTATTTTGAGAGTCTCTCTAAACAGCATAGCAATTAGCTTTGGTTATAAATTTAGTCCTAATATGATGGGCATCCAAGAGGGATATAATAAAAACTTTCATATAAAGTACATTGAATACTATGTGAAGTTTGATTCCGTATGATTGTTTTGAGATATAAATATGGTGATATTATAGTCATGCTAGTGAGTAATTGTGGATTGGTAGAAATATTTGTGTTAAAGTTTGTGGTTCCCGTAGCATGCACGTATGGTAAACTGTTATGTTATGAAGTCGGAGCATGATTTATTTATTGATTGACTTCCTTATGAGTAGCGGTCGGGGACAAGCGATGGTCTTTTCCTACCAATCTATCCTCCTAGGAGCATGCGCATAGTACTTTCTTTCAATGACTAATAGATTTTTGCAATAAGTATGTGAGTTCTTTATGACTAATGTTGAGTCCATGGATTGTACACACTCTCATCCTTTCACCATTGCTAGCCTCTCTAGTACCGCGCAACTTTCCCAGTGCATTACACCCACCATATTCCTTCCTCAAAACAACCACCATACCTACCTATTATGTCATTTCCATAACCATTCTGAGATATATTTCCATACAACTTCCACTGTTTCGTCATATTTTTGTTCTAAGTATCGAGTTGTAATTCTTGAGTTGTACGTAAATAAAAGTGTCATGATCATCATTATTAGAGCATTGTCCCACACTACTGCAGGATGCTGCTAACGCGACACTACAATCAGAGACCTTTGACGAAACTGTGTGTGATGCATTAACCGCAAATGGTGATGTAAAAAACCGTCAAAAAGATGCAAAACATTTGCGATGGTGTGTACATCAAACACGGTTCAGATTTTACTTGCGTGTGTGATGCTGGGCGTACGGTTGATCTAGATGAACTGTTAGCGATTAGACCGAACAACAGGAACGGGCATCCATATCAATGTGTGTGTGATATACGGCATACAGTTTGCTCCAATGAACTGTTTGCTATTAGGGAAAGCAACAGAAACGGTCAGCCAAATCAAGGTGTGAGTGATATAGGGCATATGGTTCACTCGAATGAACTGTTTTTGATTAGGGAAGAGAGCGTCAATGGTTCAACTTAACAAGATGTGTGTGATACGCGGCAAACAGTCACGGAGGTTAATTTGAGAACAAGTACACATAGGTTAATTTGACATACATGACTTATAAGTTTCACAGAAATCATATCACTTTTTTTGGAAAACATTTAATTGTGTTGAATGTATATAGTGCTTCGTCCTATTAGTTGAATTAACCTCGAGGTCCATGTTTTGAAAACATGTCGTAAAGTAACATGATAGACCATCATTCAAGCCAAAATCTGTTCAAAAAGTAATGAGATAGACCTTCTTCAAGCCAATCAACATGTGTTCAAAAAACAAAAAATGTCAAAAATTACAAAACAAAGACCTCGATATTAACTAGAAGGATGGGTCACTGCAAAGGTTTATAATAAACCCTTGCTTTATGAACCTTTGCAGTGACCCATCCACCTTGTTAATACCAAGTCCACTTCCCATGCGGTCACCCACCTCATGACTACTCCAGCCTTAGCACAGTTAACTTGGGAGTTCTGTTAGATGAGATATCGGTAGGGAAGCTGGTCCTTGTTGCTGTAGGATCCCTCTTTGCATCCTTTATTGCGCGCCTGGATGACTGACTATTGCCACCCAATGGTCAATACCACGTCCCCCGCAAATGTAGAAGCTTCCCTCCATTGGATGAGTGGCAAATGGTTAATCCAGAAGAACTGTTTGCGATGATGCAGAACAACAGAAACGAGCATCCAGATGAGGGTGTGTGCGATATACGGCATATAGTTCACTAGGATGGACTGTGTCTGATTAGGCAACACAATGGAAATGGTTCAACTGAACAAGATGTGTGTGATACGCGACAAACAGTTCCGTATTCAGAAATGTGTGCGAAGACAAATAATAACACAAACGATTGCTGCTAATAAGCCGTGTGATTTGCTCTATCTACAGAAGAATAATATGTATGTGTGTGTGTCTATATATATATATATAAACAGAAATAAACATCCAATTACATAAGTGACTATACAGATCATTCGCACACACCTCAATAAACAATTGCATGCATTCTAAAGTAGGAGAAATGATTGTCTAGTCATCTACTTCTTGTGACGCTCCCGTCATTGCTCTGTGGCTCGATCCCTCGTCTGGGGCAGGAAGAAGACACTTCCTCATGTCAACAAACCGCCTGTACATCTCGTAGCTTGTGTACACGTCCTTGGCCGTGTACTTGACATGTTGTTTTCCAGTCTCGAATGCTAAACACTGTGCTAGGCGTTCTTGTCCTTCTTGCTCTCATCCTTCATCTTCATGTAGTAGGGGTCGATGATGGCCGAGGCGAGGTCAACCAGGGAGTTCAGTTGGTTGTTGTCTCTGCCCCAAACCTTGTAGTGGTCCTAGATGTTGACAAGATTCGGGCATTTCAAGCCTGAAACCTTGAGCGCTTTTAGATCGTTGGTGGTGTCCACTGTAGCGAAACTGTAGTCGGAGCTATTGATAAACCTGGAGAAACGCTTGCAAGGCCTTGTCGCCAGGTGGTAGTGGTAGACGAGGACGTCATGTTGCACACACAACTGGGCGACGACAACCTTCTGATCGTGCCCGGCACGACCGATGGTGTACTCGAGGTCGAAGCCGACCACTTGGTACTTGTGCTCGGCAAGGAACTGCTCCATAGTTTGGATGGAGCTCTCCACCGACACCAGATCATTCATGTACACCACTGAGAGGGCCTTCCCCCTCATGTGGGTGTCCACTATGTGATGCGTGGTGAACTGCCCGCCGTTGTCGTCGTCGGCCGCTGGGAGCGCCATTGGAGCCACGGGGAGCGCCATTGGAACCGTTGGATGTCCTCTCTGTATGTGTTGTCCTGGGTGTGCTTATTGTGTCGTGTGATGCAAGAGATGAAGGTAAATGGCCGCAGGAATAAATGGTGGTTGGGCGGCCTGGATTCTCGGCGCGTCCGCATGGCAGTTTTTGCAGCGGGTAACTGCATTGTCGCGCCATGCTCGGCGCAACCGCATGCACATGAACATGCATGATCGTGCGCGGGCCCCAAACACTGGCAGTACGCGTGGAGAGACAAGGAAAGAGCACCCGGAGGGACGTGAGAGCAGAGCGCGCAAGGCGGGATGCGAGCAGAGCGCGCCGCGGCCGCCTCAACCACAAGCAACCACACACATAGAGCAGTTGAACATGCAGGAAATGGTCGCCTACAAGCCGGCCGACAGTTGCGTCGCTGCATAGAGAGCGACCGTGTGCTACTACCTCTATCTTGGTCTATAGTCCCCTTTATATTCTGTGCATACTTTCCCCTCAAATTTAACCAACAAAATGTTAATGCATGTTATAAAAATTATATAATTGGAAACTATGTTCAAATACGAATCCAACTATATAATCTTTGGCGACATGCATTTGTATTTTATTAGTTAAATCCTACTTATAAACCAGTATGGGGGTATACTAGGTAATTAAATCACAAACATTTTTTTATTAACCGTATGTGTACATGGCCTTTCACTACAAAAAAATACACTTCCATGATGATACGTGTTTGTCATAGTAGGTCGCGTTTTTTGTCATGCATGTACATCCATGACGATTTTATGACAGAATCAAGATAGTCATACCTGTGCTGTCGTAGAAGTGTTCCATGACATTACCAAAATTATCATAATGGAAGTGTCCACATCCATGATAATAAATCGCGCGTCACAGAAGTGCTTTCGTCAAGGGTGACCGACACGTGGCATCCACCGTAATGGAACGCCGTTAAGCTATCGGGCCGGGTTTTGGATCCGATAACCCGTTAACAACCCCGACCAATGGGGATTTTCCACGTGTGAAATCATCATTGGCTGGAGGAGACACGTGTCAGCTCCGCGGTGGCACAGGTGTCATTCATCCAATGGGCGAGACGCGCCTATGATATGTTGACACGTGGACCGGCCCATCATGTTTAAATGGGCCGGCCCAACTAAAGGCCCACAGGATTTTGCGGACCATAATGGGTCGGCCCAGCTAAAGACCCATGAGATTTTGCGGACCATAATGGGCTGGCCCAGCTAAAGGCCCACAAGATTTTGCGGGCCATAATGGGCCGGCCCAGGTTAAGGCCCACCAGATTTTTGTGTGGCATAATGGGCCGGCCCATGTAAAGGCCCACAAGATTCTTGCAGATCATAATGGGCCGGCCCAGCTAAAGGCCCACGAGATTACGCCGACATTAATGGGCCAACCCAGCTGTAGGCCCACAAGATTTTGAGGGCCCTAGTAGGCCGGCCCATTAACTAGCTGCCATGTTTTGGGCCAAATGTCGGCCCATATTTGATCCAGTCCATTAATGGCCTGCCACGTTCCGGGCCTAATAATGGCCCATATGAGATCCGGCCCGTTAAAGGCCTACCACGTTCTGGGCCAAATTACAGGCCACATCAGGTCCGGCCCTTTTAGAGGCTTTGGGCTAAATTATGGCCCATATCAGATTCAGCCCGTCAACTGGAAGCTAAGCTTTTGGGCCCACTTGCTAAAGGCCCATTTAGTAATTCAGCTTGATATTAGTTTCGGCCTGTTAAGAGCCCGTTTAACATTTCGGCCCTATATTAATTTCGGCCTATTAAAAGCCCGTCATATAGTTGGGCCTAACTACCGCCCGGTTTGCATCCGGCCTGCTCGCAGCCGATATCTGATTGGGCCAAACAAGGACCGAGACAATTTTGGCCTGTTAAAAGCCCGTGATTTGATTCGCACAATCATGGGCCGGGGTCCATTTCGGGCTGCTGCCGGCCCGTGAGCTGTTCGACACGTTTCAGGCCCAACCTACTTCTCAGCTCCTAAAAGCCCATTGAGTTTTCTTGCGAAAAGAGGGCCGGGGGTTACTCGGCCTATTAAAGGCCCAAATCTACTAGTGGGCCAGTTTACTTTTGGCCTTTTAACGGACCAAGATGATGGGGCCCATGATGCGGATCATACATCATGATTGCATGATGGCCCGATTATGTACCATAATTTTACGGTTTGGCCGGTTTACTGCGAAGACAGGATATGTATACAGTAAAATAATTGCAACATCGTGAATAAGAAAAAACCTAGACTATACAATAAAGAAATTACGTCATATTACATCCACTGGGCATCAAAGTTCGCCACTATGATAATAAAGCACAAGCAGACAGCAGATTACATACACTGGGCATCAAAGATCGCCACCAGTGCAAGTAAACACGCCAACAAAATAATATACAAAACCGACAGCACTTCAATAGAGTTCAAGAAAGGTTAGCCCTACTGGGGAGCTGCAGCGCAAGCAGCTGAGCAAGCTGATGAGACTGCGCTTGTTCAACACTTATATCTTCCTCACTTTGAAAGATAAACAAGCAGACATATGATAGGTTTTGCACATAAAAGTATCAGTGCTGACAATTCATCAGATTTCTTACTGGCGAATAAAGTGACACAGTTTAAAATTGTATTAACACAATATGGTATTGTTCAGGTCAAGACATGGTAGGAAATGACATTTTGAAGGAGTTGGCAGCTTCACGACACCACTGGATTACAGATCAAGAACTCATAAGTATCAATGGTTAGTGTGCTATCAATTTATCCCATTTCAGATTGGCAAATAAAGAGACGGTTTAAATAATAGTAGAATGATATGACATTGTTCATAGTTAAGACATTGCAGAATATGACATTGTGCTGTAGTGGGTAGGTTCACCACACCACTGGATTACAGATGAAGAACAGAAGCATACATGCAGTGCAAAAGAAGACCACTTGCTCTGTATAGTTTAATTTACATGGTATGAAGAAGGAACTTGGTTGTACAACTGAAAACTTAAATTGAGAAGGACAAACTTTTGTTTATGAACTACATAATAAACTTTAAACATGAAATTTGATGCAAACACCAAAAATAAACAACTGTTGCAGTCATGCGTAACCAAATATACACAACAAAGTTTGAAGGCTTGAGAAGGACAAACTTACATTATTGTTGAAGACAGGCTCTATAAAGCCCTTGTCCATGCTGATGGGGGGGGGGGGCAATTCAAGAAGTTTACCACAGAATCTTCTTCATAAGCATTGCCTTTATTCTACATTTTGTTAAGAGTAAATATAGATGTGATAATATACGAAAAATGGAGAATATTTAAGGTAAGATGAAGAGTGATGCTACATAACCAAGTAGCTATAAATGTATGTGCAGCGATACAGGCAAAAGGTACAGCCAAGAGTAATGCACAACTAAACTTCTTCAGTACCAACCTTATGGTAAGAGTAAATATAGATCTGGTGTGTAGAAAATGGAGGGCAAAGGAAAATAAGCTGCAGAGTGATGGTACATGAACAACTACCTGTCAATATAAGTACACTCATAAAGGACAACATGTACTTACAAGAACAATGCAGAGCTAAAAAATTCATTGGCATTGGATATATTCTACACTAATGTAACCATTCATACAGATCAGATAATTTGGAGCGAACAATTGATAAGCAAGCTATCATACATACTGCTGTCA
The DNA here is from genome assembly GCF_018294505.1 of Triticum aestivum. Taxonomy (NCBI): domain Eukaryota; kingdom Viridiplantae; phylum Streptophyta; class Magnoliopsida; order Poales; family Poaceae; genus Triticum; species Triticum aestivum. The sequence continues at coordinate 347,552,771 of NC_057795.1, read as the reverse complement.
CATAATTAACCAGGTATGTATGCAAGTACAGTGATACAGGACAACATGTACTAACAAGAGCAAAGCAGCGGGCAGCATATTTGTGATATCCTATCATTCTTTTCAAACCGGAATTCTTCTTCGAGAAGATTTCCTGCAAAAAAGATCCGTAAGGCACATGCGGAAAAGTAGAAGTTCAAATTGTCATGTGATTTCATAGACAGTACCTCGTCTTGGGAATGAGACCAGTGCATAACAAGGTTTTTCCATTCAATGTCTTCTAAATTTAGCACAGGAGACTTCACCGGAAATTCGTTTATAGACTTGCCATCAAAGTGTGATTTCCTCAGGTAACACCGATACTGCTGCAATGCTTCCTTGAAAAGCACAAGCAAGCTTTGCTCGTCATGAATATCCAGATTGACCTCGCCTACTTACAACAATGTAATGTAAATCATTGATGTGTTCAATCAGCAGAGAACAGGAAAATAATAACCATGAATAATAGCACTTACATGTAAGTTGGACAGGAAGATTTGAAAATGGTATTTGTCTTCACTATAATCTTCCCATGATGGGAATATATGCATTTAGTCCCTAACAACATTGAAAGCATTATGTTTTAAACTGGGAATAAATGGAATGGCGTTCCAATCTGCAGGAATTGGCCGTCTCTGCAGTTGGGATAGGTCTTTGGCCGGTGGACTTGCTGTACTTTTTGCTGGAGTGGGAATTTTCTGTGGTACGGTTGGTGCTATGGCAAATGAAATCGCTATACCTTTTGCTAGAGTGCAGGTCCTGTGTGGTGGGGCTAGTGGTGTGGCTAGTGAAGTATGGGTACAATCTGCTGGAGTCGGTCCTACGTTTTGTGTCACTGGTTGTACAACCAATATAAGTGGGGTGCTGTCTGATTTCTCTGGCACCACCACGTTTTTCAAGGACTTTGCTGGTGCTCCTTCAGGTTCGGCAATCACCCTCTTCCTTTTTGATGTCTGATGCACAAGAACAGCATTTGAGTTGAAAAACATGGTATGATGACCAATGGAATATGTATTGATAATGGATGGGCATCGCATCTCGACATATATGAAGAGTAAACTAAGCAGATGGCGGTGAAACAGTAGAAGAAATGCAAGACAACATATGAAAGATACGCACAATCAATAAAACCTTGCCAAATTAGAACAGGCACCTTGATGGGTGAACAGGACATGCCATTTGCCTTTGACTCCTCGAGGTTAGAATAGTCATTAGGATCATATTCTGAACAAGAATCAACAGGTGGGGAGCGTATGAGTTTCATTGCATCTAGAATGGCACTCAATGCCTTGGTGCCAATTTTGTAAGTCATTGCAGTGTTCCACAATATTCTTCTGATGCGCGGATTTTGATATTCACTCTAATTGCGTATAATATCTGAGAACCATGAAAACATAAATAGTTGTGAGATTATCTTTGTAATGTAGATGATATTCTAATATAGGGGCACCACTATAAACACTTGTGTGCTATCACTGGATTCTGATGAGAGAGCTCATGTGTGCTGTAATATGGTGCGTGCATTTATATAATCTGGCAGAAGTACACAAAAAAATAGGCTCCAGAAGTAAGGATAGTTGGCAGATGATAGGTTCATAATATATTGTATAGAGAGTTTATTGCCATACCATGATAACAAGAGCACACAGCAACTAGGCAGATCATAGTGTACATAACAGGGGTACACCATAACCACGATATATAAATCGGGAAAGTGGAACTGGCTTGAAAATACGGTGTTGTATTGCCGCAAGTAATTGAAAGCCTATCGATCACATACAGGCCAGCTCTATCAGCTGTTGACTGCAGATGTCCCTGCGCCCCTTCCTGACAAGGAACATACTGTACATACTAAATACAGAATAAACAAAGAGGAACATGTTAAAGAAAAGAAGAGGAAGCATATTCTTGAGATTCCGCTTCATTGCATACAATGTTGGTTGCCCACTCATGATGAATCACATCACCCAAAGAAATGCAATTCCATGTTGTCTCTCTATATGTGACAATTTTGAACAAGAGTCATTAGGATCATATTCTGAACAAGAGTCAACAGGTGGGGAGCGTATGAGTTTCATTGCATCCAGAATGGCACTCAATGCCTTGGTGCCAATTTTGTAAGTCATTGCAGTGTTTAGCTTCAAGAGTGGACTGCTGCTAGTGCGATACAAAGCAACTACACAGATCATAGTGTAGATATAACGGGAAAACCTTAAGCATCAGAGTAAAATCAGCAAAGTGGAACTTGCTGGAATATATGTGCTAGTATTGCCGGTACGGCTAGAAAGGCTTCGGATACCATCTCTCTTCAAGTGAAGATGCGGTACTGTTAATATCAGTGTAACTCTCAAAGGCGACATAGCTCCCTGCATTTCCTTGCTATTCTTATAGGATTCAAGTAGGCAGGCCACTACAAGTCATATTCCTATGTTTACAAAATCCTACGAATCAAAGAGGCTCAAAGTGTCCACTACAACCGACCGTATAGACCTCTACACTGCAAATGCCCCTGCTCATCTTCAGTACAAGGAACATAATGTACTACTATCATACTCCCTCCGTTCCAAAATATAAGTCTTGGTAGAGATTTCCACTATGGATCACATACAGATGTATCCAGATACATTTTAGAGTGTAGATTCACTCATTTTGCTCCATATGTAGTCCATGGTGGAATCTATACAAAGACTTGTATTTACGAACGGAGAGCATACATATTAAAGAAGAACGGAAGAGGAACATGGTAAAGAAGAGCAAGCAGATTTTGGATAATAAAATGTTGGTTGCGCAGTGCACACACATGATGAACTAGAGCGCATTAAGAATGCAACTCCCAGCTGTCTCTCGACCATTTCAGGTGGTTGGATGAAGATCCTACGTCTCCTAACCCTTCTTCTTCCTCGTCTCTGATTCTTCCCATACAGAACACCGCACGGGCCGCCGGCCGGACCACCGGCCCCCACCGCCTATGTTCCTCCGCCACCCCCACCCCACCCCGCCCCAACCCCCACACGCGTCAAGTTTTCTTCGTTCGGCGAGGCCCCACAACCACCCGAGCCCCTTCATTCGCACCGGCGAACTCCGGTGAGCTCTGAAAAATTGACTGATCCGATTTTATAATTTAGTCTACTGTGATTTAACTAGTGTGGAATATAAAAGGGGAAAACCATAAGCATTGGGAGTATAGTGTGGAGCGTGCCATGGCGGATCTGAAGGTGCAAACCGGACAAAGGCAACTTCGCAACCAAGACAAGAAATCAGAGTAAAGCAGTGGCGATCTATTTTCTTGCTGCGATAAATAAGTTGAGCAGATACGAAAGAGTACCGCCTCTGGTGCGGCGCTGTGTATGCATCTGCTAAGAATTTGATGGTGCTGCGGTAGCGATGGCTGTCGGCAGCGTTGAAGCATATCTAGGAGGGTAGACAGTGGCGGCAGGGCGCGGTGGACCAGACGGTCGTAGGAGCGGCGCCGACAAGGTGGACGATGGCGGGGATGAAGCGAGAGGATGAGATGCAAGGATCCCGGTCTGAAGCAATGGATGAGAGAGGTCGATCTCTTGTAATGGACGGCAGCGTCGGCGTATCAGCTCCGACATGGTGGAGGAGGACGGCGATGGATGGGGTGGCGGACAACGGCGGACGGAGGAGGCTGGGGTGGAGAGGGTGTTTTGGCGCCCACGGAGTACGAATGGGGAAAAGGGAGGTAGAGAGGAAGGGGGGAACCATGTATTCAGGGCACGCTTGTCTCAAATGCGAGGAAATTTACAAACTTAGCCCCCGTTTCAAATTTCCTACATCACAAGAATATTAGTTAGTTGGGGATAGGACGGTAATCTCGCATACACCAAATATTTGCTGACGAGAGTTTGTTTTTGGCGCCCACCGTGTATGAATATGAATCGGGGAGGGAGTCGATTTTGGCCGAGGACACACTGTGTTTTGGCGCCCACCGTGTATGAATCCGGGTGAGAGGCGATTACGTCACGTTGGGGTGAAATTACAAACCTACCCCTATCGAAACCTATGGAAATCCAGCAGATAGGCTTTGCGTGGCAGGGATAGGCAGTAGTAATATCCATCTCGCAGATTTTGGTTTCGGAGGTTACTGCGACTTTCCCGCTTCGTTCAAATTTTGCAGAGTGCACGTTTACCGTGCCAACTCAATTTGAATCTCGTTTGTATTCTTTTTTTTCGGGCGGGCTCCATTTTCGATTGGAATTAAATTCTATATACATCATTTTTTATATATACTTTCAAAAGCACAACACCATTTATACATAAATATGGTTTACAAATGGCTTGATCTCAGATTCACAAGGTTGTACCCATCAATTTGGAATTTCAAATATTTGAAACCACTTTATGTTGAAATCCAATGTATGCATTCCTTGCTAATTGTCTCCAATTAATGTGTGTTTCATGCGGGTTTTTTTTACTTCTCAAACATATATAATGCGTTTCACACACGCAACATATAGTGTAATCCCGTTTAGACATTAATTGCATATAAACCATGCATTGTTTGTAATTGAAAAATCTATGGATCACCAATATTGATAAACTATAAAACATTACACGTGTGCCCAAATTCAAATGAATATGCATGTTTGATACACCAATTTGCGTTATGATATTATCGATGTCATGATCTCCAGTTTAAATATTTGAATCCCCTTTAATCCAGATATTCATCTCATATAGCTATCACTCATGCTTATATAGGACTATATCTCTGGACCTATACGCGTTCATTGTCTCTGAGGTATCTCTCGTGCTACCTATATGTCGACAATGATCTTTTATCTTCGTAACACACTGACGGTACTCTCTCCCTTGACCTTCATCACTCTATCTCTCTCTAAGCATATCTCGCTCCCTGCTATGTGTCTCTAACTATGATTCTCCATGTGGAATCTCTTTCTCTCACACAAACACAAAACTTTGTCTCCCGGGGTCTCATTTCTCTCTACTATTTCCATGTGTGCCACTCGCACACCCCTCATACAGAGATGTCTTTCTCTCCTTAGATATGAGAACCTACGACTCTTCCTCTTAAATATCTCTTTCTCACACACAAACACAAGCTCTGTCTCCCAGGGTCTCATATTTATCCATTGGTCTCTTGTATGTCGCTCACACACACTCTCTCTCCCTAGAGATATCTTGCGTTCCCTCATATGTCTCTCTAGCTATCACTCTCGTTGTGAAATATATTTCTCTCTCGTAGACACAAAACTCCGTCTCTCGGGATCTCATTTCTCTCTGATATCTGTTTGTATGTGACTCACATGCACCCTCTCTCTATAGATCTCACACCCACACACATAACTCAGCCTTCTGATCCACTCGACTCCTATCTCTAACGCACACTAGCTAGCATCTTTATCTTTCTATTTATTTGTTTCTCCATCAACCTTCTTTCTCGCCCTCACCCTTGATTCCTATCACACACACTACATATGTTTCTCTCTACATGCAGTCAAGTGCCCTCTTTTTATTTTTCTCTCACACACACATACATAACTTCACCCTCTGAACCACCCAGCGGTCATCTCCGACACCAAAACTAGCGGATGGTCATCTAGCTAGCATCTCCATCTCTATATCTATCTGTAGTTTCTCCGTCAACATTTCTTTCTCACACGGAGTCTTGCTTCCTATCACCCACACTATATATGTCTCTCCATACATAGGCATTTATAGTTTGATCTCTTTTGCACAATCCTTGTGCCTCACTCCCTTTGCTCGCCATAGATGCATGCTCCAGCCCACGCCACTATCTCTTAAACACAAAACACATGCTCAATTGTCGGGCCTTCTTCCCTGCATTCTCACATGCATGCATATTGTCATACCGACCCGTCTCTCCCATGTTGTTGATCTTATGACTTATGTCTTCTTTCTTTTATCTCGATCATGCGCGCATGTATACCTCTCACACATGCACGTTAGGTCTCTATGTCTCCATACGTAGTTAATTACCCTCAATCCTAATGCCACATCGAATCGTTCTCCTCTTGTGTGCACATAACTTCCGCCTGGATGGGTAAAACACACAGTCACACTTAACAATCTCCTTCTAGCTACCCCCTCGCCTCTCACTCTTCCCCCTATATCCCCGAAACCAATAAGACCATCCCTTTGTTTAATTCCCGCCTACATGCACCATCGATATATAGTAGTCTTCCTCGGTGTGTCTCGAACAAACACGTTCTCTCGATGTCGACTCCTCTCATGCGCACACACCTTCTCTTCCCTCTATACGGGCATTTTCTCTCTTGCACCCCATCGTTGGTGGCCTCTGCCATACACATTACCTCTCTATGATGAAGCCATGCACACTTAAATTACATCAGCCACCGAGGATCGACACACACACACACACACACACACACGCACGCGCGCACACACACACACACT